>NC_057811.1:276929114-277177177 GCF_018294505.1 Triticum aestivum
TTTTATTTTTTTAAAGTCCGGAGTCTCATCCCGACTTGTGGGGGAATCATAGTCTCCATCATCCTTTCCTCACTGGGGCAATGCTCTAATAATGATGATCATCACACTTTTATTTACTTAAAACTCAATATTACAACTCGATGTCTAGAACAAAGATATGACTCTATATGAGTGCCTCCGGCGGTGTACCGGGATGTGCAATGATCTAGCGTAGCAAAGATATCAAAAAACGAACAAGCCATGAAAACATCATGCTAGCTGTCTTACAATCATGCAAAGCAATATGACGATAAATGCTCAAGTCATGTATATGATGATGATGGAAGTTGCATGGCAATATATCTCGGAATGGCTATGGAAATGCCATGATAGGTAGGTATGGTGGCTGTTTTGAGGAAGATATAAGGAGGCTTATGTGTGATAGAGCGTATCGTATCACGGGGTTTGGATGCACCGGCGAAGTTTGCACCAACTCTCGAGGTGAGAAAGGGCAATGCACGGTACCGAAGAGGCTAGCAATGATGGAAGGGTGAGAGTGCGTATAATCCATGGACTCAACATTAGTCATAAAGAACTCACATACTTATTGCAAAAATCTATTAGTCATCGAAACAAAGTACTACGCGCATGCTCCTAGGGGGATAGATTGGTAGGAAAAGACCATCGCTCGTCCCCGACCGCCACTCATAAGGAAGACAATCAATAAATAAATCATGCTCTAACTTCATCACATAATGGTTCACCATACGTGCATGCTACGGGAATCACAAAATTCAACACAAGTATTTCTACAATCCACAACTACCCACTAGCATGACTCTAATATCACCATCTTTATATCGCAAAACTGTTCCAAGGAATCAAACATATCATATTCAGTGATCTACAAGTTTTATGTAGGATTTTATGACTAACCATGTGAATGACCAATTCATGTCATCTCTCTAAATAGATATAAGTGAAGCAAGAGAGTTTAATTCTTTTACAAAAGATATGCCCACGCTCTAACAAATATAAGTGAAGCAAAAGAGCATTCTACAAATGGCGGTTTTCTATGTGAAGAGAAACAGGCAATCCAAACTTCAAATGATCTAAGTGAAGCACATGAAGCATTCTATAAAGCCATACTCAAAAGATATAAGTGAAGTGCAAAGAGCATTCTATAAATCAACCATGGACTATCTTATACCAGCATGGTGCATCAAAGAAAAGTGAAAAATAAATGCAAAAGACGCTCCAATATTTGCACATATCGCATGAACGAAACGAATCCGAAAACATACCGATATTTGTTGAAGAAAGATGGGATGCCTTCCGGGGCATCCCCAAGCTTAGATGCTTGAGTCTCCTTGAATATTTACTTGGGGTGCCTTGGGCATCCCCAAGCTTGAGCTCTTGCCTCTCCTCCTTCTCCTCACATCGAGACCTCCTCGATCTTCGAACACTTCATCCACACAAAACTCAACAGAAAACTCGGTAAAATCCGTTAGTATAATAAAGCAAATCACTACTCTAAGTACTGTTGCAAACCAATTGATATTTTGTTTTTGCATTGTAGCTGCTGTAATATAACTTTTCCATGGCTTAATCCACTAATAGAAATCGATAGTTTCATCAAAACAAGCAAACTATGCATCAAAAACAGAATATGTCTTAAACAGGAAAGTTTGTAGTAATCTGAACATTCACCATACCTCTGATACTCCAAACATTCTGCAACAATTAGGAAAAATAAAAAAATTGTATAGAAAGACAGTGCAAAAAGTTTCAGAACCGTTTGACGTTCCAGTAAAAATGTAAAATCGCGCACTACAGCAAAAGTTTCTGTTTTGCACCGCACAAACCAACAAGCAACGTGAACATCCTAAAGGCAAATCTTGGAACATTATTTTTATAATACAATGGAATTGTAGAAGGGGATAATTATTTTTGTTGAAAAGTTTCTGTAATCAAGATTCACAAAGTTTCCGTGAGCATGAACAAAGTTCAAGGCAAGCTCCCACTTTAACAATGCTTGTCTTTCTCACTTTCACTTTCCTTTTTTTGAAAAAGTTTTACGTTCCCCTCTTTATATTTTTGTATTAAAACTTTATAAAAGCACACAACAGAAATAAATTACTCTCTAAAACTTCCGGATTGTCTCCCTGGCAGCGCTTTCTTTAAAGCCATTAAGCTAGGCATATAGTGCTCAAGTAATGGATCCACCCGGATCCCAAGGTATATCAAAGCCAATTTTAATTAACAATGATTTGTGATTTAGTAGTGAGCACAAAGTAACATATTCATGCAACAACGAAGTCTAACTCTCATAAAAGAACAATTCATGCACACATAGTAAAGGCCAATGCATAGTACAAACAGTTTCTTGCAATTTTATCTTATTGGAAACATGGAAAGTCGGAGATGTAGTTCCTCTCTCATAACAATTGCAAGTAGGAGAAGCAAGCACATGCATATTATATTCATCAAAATTATCATGTGTAGTAGTAAAACACAACCCATCAATATAATCCTTAATAAGGGCAAACTTCTCCGATATAGTGTAGTCGGGAGAATTCAAAAAGATAATAGGACTATCATGCGTGGGTGCAATAGCAACAATTTCATGTTTAACATAAGGAGCTATAGCAAGTTCATCTCCATAAGCATAATTAATATTGGCATCTTGGCCACAAGCATAGCAAGCATCATTAAAAAGGGATATTTCAAAAGAATCAACAGGATCATAGTAATTATCACAGCATTCATCCTTCGGTAAGCACGAAGGGAAATTAAACAATGTATGAGTTGAAGAGTTACTCTCATTAGAAGGTGGGCACGGGTAGCTAATCCGCTCTTCCTACTTTTGTTCTTCGCTCTCCTCATCATCTTTTTCATCCAATAAGCCTACAGTTTCATCAATTCCTTCTACCATAGACTCCTGAAAAATATTAGTATCTTCTTGGACAGCGGAGGAGTCCTCAATATATGATTTAACATAGGCGTTAGAAGAATAATTATCATAAAAATATTTAAGTATGGCAAAATTTTCAGATTTGTAAAGAGTAGCATCATACTTTCCAATCAAAGAAGCAATTTCATAAGCACCCTTAAAAGCAACAAATCCTTCAATTTGTTGAACATCATAGTAATTATAAACACCCTTAGCATACGAAGATACGATTCCATTATCACTAAACTCACCTTGGTAGGGAAGGTGCTTCTTAGGGTCTTCAGAACAACAAGTAAAATCATATATTTCACATAAATTCCAAGCATAGGATTGCAAACAATGAATTTGATCCAGTAAAAGTTTCCCTTTTTGAGATAAGCGGTGTCGCACATAACAAGCATGCTCATCTAAAGATTTGCCCTCAACTAAGCTAGTTGGGGTTTCAGCACGAGCACATAGGGATCGCAGATGATCCAAGTAATAAGCTTCAGGAGTGTGATAGATTTTGAGTGGTTCTTCAACCATTGGTGTAGTAGGTACAACTAATTTTTTTGGTATTTTGCGTTTCCTACCCATAACTAAAGATAAAAAACAAGAGCACAAAATAAAAACTACTTAGTGATAAAGCAAACAAGCACGAGAATATTCACCCCACGCTATAACTCCCCGGCAACTGCGCCAGAAAAAGGTCTTGATAACCCACAAGTATAGGGGATCAATTGTAGCCTCTTTCGATAAGTAAGAGTGTCGAACCCAATGAGGAGCTAAAGGTAGAACAAATATTCCCTCAAGTTCTATCGACCACCGATACAACTCTACGTGCACTTGGCGTTCGCTTTAACTAGAACAAGTATAAAACTAGAAGTACTTTATAGGTGTTGTGGGATAGGTTTGCAAGATAATAAAGAGCACGTAAATAAAACTAGGGGCTGTTTAGATAAAGAAACAATAAAGTTAGTATAGCGAGTGTGGAAAAGTGGTGGTAGGAGTTGTGAAATTTTCCCTAAGCAATTGACTACTTTACTAGACCGATAGCAAGTTTTATGTGGGAGAGGCCACTGCTAGCATGTCATCCCTGACTTGGAACTCTATGCACTTATGATTGGAACTATTAGCAAGAATTCGCAAGTACTAACGTTCATTAAGGTAAAACCCAACCATAGCATTAAGATATATTGGTCCCCCTTCAATCACGTATGCATCAATTTCTATGCTAGGTTGAAGCTTCTGTCACTCTTGCCCTCCAATACATAGTCCTATCACCATACAACTAACCCTATGGTGTGATCCACACACGCGCTCATATGATGGGCACCAAAGGACAGCAACATAACCACAAGCAAATTAAACCAATCATAGCAATTCACCAATTACTGATAGGACAATGAAAATCTACTCAGACATCATAGGATGGCAACACATCATTGGATAATAATATGAAGCATAAAGCACCATGTTCAAGTAGAGGGTACAACGGGTTGCGGGAGAGTGGACCACTGTAGATAGATGGGGGAAAGTGATGAAGATGTTGGTGAAGACGATGGAGGTGTTGGTGTAGATTGCGGTGACGATGATGGCCCCGGCGGCGTTCCGGCGCCACCGGAAGCAAGCGGGAGACAGCCCCCCTCCTTCTCCTTTTTCCTTGGCATTCTCCCTAGGTGGGAGAAGGGTTCTCCCTCTGGTCCTTGGTCTCCATGGCATGGGAGGGGCGAGAGCCCTCCGAGATTGGATCTTTCTCTCTTCTTCCTTCTGTTTCTGTGTTTCAGATTCTGGCCTTTCACCATTTCTTATATTCCCGGAGATCCGCGTAGCTCCGATTGGGCTGAATTTTGGACACAATCTCTATCCGAATATTAGGTTTCTTGCGGCGAAAGAAGGGCACCAACCGCCTTACGGGGTGGCCACGAGGGCCCAGGGAGCGCCTGACCCCCCTGGGGCATGCCCCCTGCCTCGTGGCCCCCTCGGGCATCGTATCGCGTTGATTCTTCTTCCCAAAAATCACATATATTCCAAAAAACCTCCGTCAATTTTTATCCCGTTTGGACTCCGTTTGGTATGGATTTTCTGCGAAACAAAAAACATGCAACAAACAGGAACTGGCACTGGATCAATATGTTAGTCCCAAAAAATAGTATAAAAAGTTGCCAAAAGTATGTAAAGGTTTTAGAATATTGGCATGGAACAATCAAAAATTATTGATACGATGGAGACAAATCACGGCTCCGTATAGTAAAATGTGATGAATCCTTCTCTCTGATTTTTTTCTCCCCGAACGTGAATATATAGAGTTGGAGTTGAGGTCGGTGGAGCTTCAGGGGGCCCACGAGGTAGGGGTAGGCACGCCCCCCACCCTCGTGGACAGGGTGTGGGACCCCTGGTCTTGATTCTTTCGCCAGTATTTTTTATATATTTCAAAAATATTCTCCTGAAGTTTCGGGTCATTCCGAGAACTTTTATTTCTACACAAAAATAACACCATAGCAATTCTGCTGAAAACAGCGTCAGTCCGGGTTAGTTCCATTCAAATCACTAGAGATGCTGCCCATTTGCTATTTTTGGTGGATGCTAACCCTGTTGGCAAAACTGTTTGGAAAAGTAGATACGATGGAGACGTATCAACTGTCCAGCTCAATTTCACCAATACCAGCAACAAACTTACAATACATGACTCGGGATATCACTAGAGATGCTGCCCATTTGCTATTTTTGGTGGATGCTAACCCTGTTGTACTTAACATGCCTGTCCATGTACTTACGCAGAGTCATAATGGCCGACGTTTTTGTTTGCCATCCAGGTTAGCTGCATCCCATGTCTTACAGTATTTCACATCATTTGTGCAATTGCAGTTTATTGGTTGCTTGTAGGTACACATGTCAGTGGAACTGATCCACGCTTTGACCTGGAGGAACATCTCGCCTCCACAACCGCTAACTTTGGGCGGGCTCTGGCCAAGATGAAGTGCCCCAACAACTACCTCTCAGGACTTACCAACTATGTACTCACCAGTTCAATCTTACCAATACCAGTTGCAATTAATGGCTATGTTTTGTACGGTCGATGTATTAAGCATGTTGTAGTAAACATGCCTAACACGTTTTAGCTACTTTCCCTACCTTTTATAGACAACTGGGTCATTCTCTGCTCTGGCATCATCTACCTTGCGATGTTTAACTCTGCCAATTGCATTTTTATCAGTACCGGTTTGAATGGATATTAAGCATGTTGCAATTAACAGTTGAATTCATTTTTAAATAGTTGTATTTCAATGGCTACAAACTTACAAAACATGACTTGGGATGCTGTTAAGCCTGTTGCAATTAACAATTGTATCCATTTTTTAATCTGCCCTTTGCTACCATGCTACTCTCTGTAATGAAGATATACTAGAGATGTTGCCCATTAACAGTTGTTTGCCGTCGAGGTTACCTGCATCCCATGTCTTACAGTATTTTACATCATTTGTGCAATTGCAGTTTGGCTTCTAACATTTACTTGCTTCTTGTAGGTACACATGTCGGCGGCACTGATCCACGCTTCGACCCAGAGGAAGAGCTCGCCTCCGCCGCCACTGACTTTGGGCAGGCTCTAGCCAAGATGAAGTGCCCCAGCAACTACCTCTTAGGACATACCAAGTATGAACTCACCAGTTCAATCTTACCAATACCAGTTGCAATTAATGGCTATGTTTTCCACGGTCGATGTATTAAGCATGTTGTAGTAAACATGCCTAACACATTTTAGCTATTTTCCCTACCTTTTTATAGACAACTGGGCCATTCTCTACTCTGGCAGCACCTGCCTTTTGATGTTTAACTCTGCCAATTGCATTTTTATCAGTACTGATTTCAATGGCCATCAAGCTTGTTGCAATTAACAGTCGTATCCATATTTAAATAGTTGTATTTCAATGGCTAAAAACTTACAAAACATGACTTAGGACGCTATTAAGCCTGTTGCAATTAACAGTTGTATCCATTTTTTAATCCATCCCTTTGCTACCGTGCTACTCTTTTGCAATGAAGATATCACTACAGATGCTGTCGTTTTATTACCATTTGCTATTTTTGGTGGATATTAACCCTGTTGTAGTTAACATTGGCTTTCCATGTACTTACACAGGGCTACAATGGGCGATGATGTTGTTTGCCGTCGAGGTTAGCTGCATCCCATGTCTTATACACCATCTGTTCCTAAATATAATTATTTTTAGGGATTCCAATATTGACTACATAAGGAGCAAAATGAGTGAATCTAGATTCTAATCTAAACTATATCCATAATTCTATATACATCCGTATGTAGTTCATATTGAAATCTCTAAAAATACTTGTACTTAGGAACGTAGGTAGTTGTATTTTACATCATTTGTGAAATCTCAGTTTAGCTTCTACTCCCTCCGTCACACAATGTAAGACGCTTTTGCAAGCTATGTTAGCTTGCAAAAACATCTTACATTTTGGGACGGAGGGAGTAACATTTGGTGGTTGCTTGTAGGTACATATATGAGCGGTAGTGATCTACGCTTCGATCCCTTTTGCGTAGGGGGCAATGAGATATTCATGAACAAGCGTCAAGTGAGGAAACTAAGAAAGATTGTTAGGCAAAAGAAACGGGTGATGGCAATTAAGCTCTTTATTTATAGTTTGTCCAAGACAACGGTGAACTTTAGGATGGTAAGTAATGTGTTGTCTTTTCCCCCTGCCCACAACAAGTTACTCTATTAGACCTCGGTATATGATATTTTTCTCTTTTCAGTGGTTTCTGAAGCTATTTACTAATGATTAACTTGCAAACTACATGACCGGAGTGGAGGCAACTAAGGTTAAAGTATATAATTCATGCTACCATGATAATGCTCTAGAAGTCTTCCTAAAGGCGGTGAAGGATGGGCGGGCGATCGTCACAAGGGGTTGGACAAAAGTTGTTCGTGCCTATGGCATGCAGGTAGGCACATTATGGGCATTCCGCTTCTACAACACCATCGGCAGTCAAAATGATTTACACTTGTCACTTCACCTTTACCGCCTCTAAATATTGTGGTTCATCATAGTTAATTGTTGTCTAATCCTGTAATTTACTGAACATATTGTACTGGCAATTTTTATTTATGGATTCGTTATTGAACCATTGTGCTGAGAATTTGAATTGCACATTTCATATTTCGAAATTTCCAATTCGAATAATAAATTACAAGGAAAAAATATACATGAGCGAATAAAATAATGTGCACACGGTTAGAAAGAAAATAGCATGTGCGATGAAAAATAGAGAACGGACGGTTCCTTGATGTGAAATGTTTGCGATGCCCGACGGACGCACACATGGTTTCGTCTCATATGCATGTGTGATTCATGGTAATATGGCAAACATTTCAAACCAGTGTGCGTGTGTGATAGGAATACCAATCGCACACAGTTATGAAAATGGACACGTTGGCGTTAGTAGAGGCACCACACACATTTTACATTCTTGAACTGTGTGCGATAATGTACCTATCACAAACATATCGGTAGATTAAATCTTGATGTCCACATTTTTCACACGACTATAGCGGCGTAATCATTTTGGATGTCTCTCTAATGAGAAATGTAACATCGAGATGTAACATGTGGGACTGGGGTGTGTTCTCATACGTTTATTCTATGGCGATTGTCAGTAGCCGCTCGCCCATCCCCGACGGTTTCTGGATCGTGTGGGAAGGACCCCCCCCCCTATCGCCCACATTCACTTGGCGCCGGTTCCAAATGCCATCGCGGAAAGGGGTTAAAAACCGTTTGTATAGCACGATACGGTACTAGTGATACTATTCACATCAAACCTGAAAAAACATTATGCATAGAATCGCATTCTACCGATTTGAGTGAACATGTACGACATCTACGGCGCTACGCATATGGCGGAAATCACATATCACATCTGCACTCCAATCACGCCAAATTTTCTGACCGAACCAATCTTATCGATCATCATGAACCCGATTCGGATTTACGTTTCACCGTTAACCCCGATGGAGAAAACCGGCCAGTAGGGGTAGGTTGTGTCATGACCTCAGAAATTCCGATTGAAAGAAAACATAGCCACAATGATCCCCATGCGCAGTTGACCTCACCAACCGTGTACATAGTCGATCTCATAAATGACAACATATCTCATCTGCCGCCTCCACATATCAAATATGCATCCGATATAAATCTGAATCCTATAGCAAAGGCTCTGATACCACTTTTGTGCTATGCTAGGTGCATCGGCTACAATAAAAAAATTCCTACACCAGATTGTTGGGAAACGTAGTAGAAAATAAAAATTTCGCGCGTAAGCATACCCAAGATCAATATGAAGATGCATAACGGGTTGGGATCATGGTCGTTACTGTCATCGAGTTAAAGCAGAAGAAGAACATGTCGGTGTAGATCGTACTCGGATTCCCTCGAATCGTCAATGAACGATCCCTCATGCCACCCACGAACACTCCCTTTAACCGAAGACCGAAAGCACATCCTCTCTACTTGGTTGCAAGCGTGCAACCTTCACGATCCGACAACGCTTTGCCGTCCAAAGCTAATCATTGCCGGAGATTTAGAAGGAGGATATTAGAACCACATGGGGCTTATAATTATGATGTCAGGAGGATTAGCCTATCTCTAATTAGTCAACCAGGACTAACTAGAACTACAACTAGAAGAACTAGAGGAGGCTCCAAAACTTGTATGTATAATTGTGGCCAATACCTCAAGTATATATAGGTTGGAGGGGAAGAGGAGGGCTTCCACCAAGGAGGGACATCCTCCTTGGGGTGCTAGCCTAAGGGAGGAGGAGTTGGACTCGTCCCCAACTCCCAATTCGGCCTCCTTTCTTAGGGAAGGAGGCACTTACCCACTTGGGCCTTTTTGGCCCAAGTTGCCTTCCACCTCTTGGCCTTTTTAGGACCATTGATATTTAAAATAAATATAAAATTTTCTAAATACTTCTAGACCATTATATTTTTTCAACCTCTCCGGAAACATCTTCTACCTATATATAATTTTTTGGTAATACCCGGTATTACCCGATACTCACTGAAACCCTTTCGATGACCCCAAGACGCTTCCGGATCCTCTCGGAATATTTCGAATATTCATGAAATAATTCCACAAATATATTCTCATCACTCACGTTCTACTAACACTCAGCAGATTGTGCTTTCCTTAAGCTTGTGACCTAGTAGGTTCGGTAACTCATAGACATGAACGAAACCGTTCATTTAATGACCGACAGCGGGACCGTGGACGTCCTTATTGGACCCTACGAGCAAACGAATGATATACGAGTGAACCTTTGGTTACCATGGGATGTTCCCTTTGCGTCATGATACTTCACGAAACTCGGGATGCATCAGTATCCTCCCGAGTCATCACCATGCTCACTATACCGAAATCCTCATTACCGGTTTTGTTATTCTTTCTTGTTACCGTGTTCCGACATCCCCGTGACGAAGTCACGTGTGTCTGGAAAGACAATAATTGATGGCATCATACCGAGGGGGCCCTAAGAATATCTCTCCATCGCTGGAGGAGAAAATCCCACTCTTGATCTATCTAGTCCCTTGTCAAACTTTCCAATGAAACTATAAGTTGTCGTTATGATCACCATGTTATGGGTGACGTTTGAGCAACCCCAAAGCCCACCGCACAGTAAGAAGTGACGATACTCTCATGGTGTCATGGTTTTGTCACGGCAGATGTCCTAGTAAAAGGAGTTAAGCGTGAAGCCATCGCAACGGTGATTAGTTTGTCGGGGTTGAGCAGGATGAGAGACACAGTTTACCCAGGTTCGGCCCCTCACGGTGGAGGTAAAAGCCTACTCCTGCTCTTTTTCTTATTGCTTGAGTATCGATTACAAGGGAGCGGGTTCGCTTGACCTAGCTATCGATTGATTGTAACATGTCTGTTCTATGTAGGAGACTCGCCTTTATATACAGGTCAAGGCCGTTGGCTTACAAGAGTCCGGGTCGGGTTATGACCGGTACTCTAAGTCGCCTTGCTTTACAAGGCATGTTTACACCTCCGGGCCGCCTTCTAACCTTGGGTCCTAAGCCTGCCCAACTTGTGAGCCACCCTTCAAGCTTCTTTGTCTTGACCACCCAGGCCCGTCTAGAGCCTAGCTTAGTGAGTCACCGGTGTCCTAACCCGGCCCCTTCAGGGCGGGTTACATCATGCGGTTATATCCCCAACAGATGGTCTAAGGAGCTAAATCACATGTTAACACTTTGTGTTATTACAGTTGAATGAAGACAATATTATCTCAATTCATAACAAACAAGTTTCTGTCGATTCAATATAATCGGTCTTCGAACGTCATAATCTCAATATTGTTTTAGGATTACCATTACACTTAACGATATCCTAAGATCCGGAGAACATGATCATAAACAACACTTCAGCTAGTCATAGAGGCAAGACTAGGAACCTTTATTTTATCCGTTCATCATTCCACACGAGCATATTAGTTTTGCACTGAATCACATATTCCAAGATCATAGCAGTTATAGCATGAAATATAAACACTTAATTATGAATATGGAAATATAATAATACAATATGATTGACTCTAGGGCATATTTCCATCATTCCCCCACTTGCACTAGAGTCAATAATCTAGTTAGCACTTTTAACTTTTACACCAATGGCAATCTGGTGTAAGTCCATGCTTTGCTTGTGGTATAGACTTTGTCCTATTGAATATAACAATCTTCAGATCCGCGTGTATCATTTGCATGTCAATGCATCTATTATGCTTTCACATGAATTCATAATTGATGTGAAACAAGCTTAGTATATATTGAATCACCGGGAACACCTTTGATTCCTTATATTAAGCCATAGAACCACTATTGAGAACGGTGTTCTATTTGCACAATCGTGTAGAAACCATACTAAGTCCATAAATGAGCCTCTGGTTCATTAGCCTCTATTGTTGCTTCCAAAGCAACAATATACTTACCCTTATGTTGTAGAATTCACCACAATTAGTTTCTTGGACCAATTCCAACCTACTGTGACACCATTAATCATTTAATTGAAACCGAAAATAGCTTGGAGCACTGATAAAGATTTTATCGGTGTACTACTTACAACGAG
Organism: Triticum aestivum; assembly: GCF_018294505.1. Taxonomy (NCBI): domain Eukaryota; kingdom Viridiplantae; phylum Streptophyta; class Magnoliopsida; order Poales; family Poaceae; genus Triticum; species Triticum aestivum. Next base: position 276,941,164 of record NC_057811.1, read on the forward strand.
CATGTATTGATGTAACTCCTTACAACAATCTCTTCATCTTTTCCGTATGCGAGAAACATGTCGTCAGTACTCAATGACATTTTCGTTGTTGTCCTATGATCAACAGTTTCACCATTCCGGTACCTTTACTCACAACTTACTTGGAGTACTGAACATATCTGGTTATTTACACACCCTGGAATTAACACAAGTGTGATTGAAATCATGTATTTTATTCATCGGTATTTCAAGATACTGATTCTTGCTAAGAACTCCTTCCATGCGACTTTGTCAAGAAACTCTTCTTAGCATTTTTCTTACTAAACTACTTTAGTACTTTGTTAATATGTATTTTGGATAAGCCCTTATTAGACACTACTATCTCCATAGATATAATGCTTAACACAAGGACTATATTGCATAAATGCTTTATTGAAATACTAGTTTCAATAGTCTTAATTTGTGTCAAGAAATTTTATATAATTTCTAATAAACAATATGTCATGCACGCATAGTGTTTAGAAATATTATCATCCCCCACTTACTTTCTTATAAATACAATCATCTTTGTTTCTATCGATGAAATCATATTATTTGGTCATTTCATCAAAACAAAGATTCCAACTCCACTATGCTTCTTCAGATCATTACAGGATCTCTTGAAGTTTGCACACTGATACATCTCCAACGTATCTATAATTTTTGATTGTTCCATGCTATATTATATTCTGTATTGGATGTTTAACGGGCTTTATTATACACTTTTATATTATTTTTGGGACTAACCTATTAACCGGAGGCCCTGCCCAAATTGCTGTTTTTTGCCTATTTCAGTGTTTCGCAGAAAAAGAATATCAAACGGAGTCCAAACGGAATGAAATCTTCGGGAACGTGATTTTAGGAACAAACGTGATCCAGAGGACTTGGAGTCTACGTCAAGAAATCAACCAAGAGAGCACGAGGCAGGGGGGCGCCCTCCACCCTCGTGGGGCCCACGTTGCTCCATCGACGTACTTCTTCCTCCTATATATACCTACGTATCCCCAAACTATCAGATACGGAGCCAAAAACCTGTTTCCACCGCCGCAACCTTCTGTACCCGTGAGATCCCATCTTGGGGCCTTTTCCAGCGCTCCGCCAGAGGGGGCATTGATCACGGAGGGCTTCTACATCAACACCATAGCCTCTCCGATGATGTGTGAGTAGTTTACCTCAGACCTTCGGGTCCATAGTTATTAGCTAGATGGCTTCTTCTCTCTCTTTGGATCTCAATACAAAGTTCTCCTCGATCTTCTTGGAGATCTATTCGATGTAATCTTCTTTTGCGGTGTGTTTGTCGAGATCCGATGAATTGTGGGTTTATGATCAAGATTATCTATGAACAATATTTGAATCTCCTCTGAATTCTTTTATGTATGATTGGTTATCTTTGCAAGTCTCTTCGAATTATCAGTTTGGTTTGGCCTACTAGATTGATCTTTCTTGCAATGGGAGAAGTGCTTAGCTTTGGGTTCAATCTTGCGGTGTCCTTTCCCAGTGACAGCAGGGGAAGCAAGGCACGTATTTGTTGCCAGCGAGGATAAAAAGATGGGGTTTATATCATATTGCATGAGTTTATCCCTCTACATCATGTCATCTTACTTAAAGCATTACTCTGTTCTTATGAACTTAATACTCTAGATGCATGCTGGATAGCGGTCGATGTGTGGAGTAATAGTAGTAGATGCAGAATCGTTTCGGTCTACTTGTCGCGCACGTGATGCCTATATACATGATCATACCTAGATATTCTCATAACTATGCTCAATTCTATCAATTGCTCGACAGTAATTTGTTCACCCACCGTAATACTTATGCTCTTGAGAGAAGCCACTAGTGAAACCTATGGCCCTCGGGTCAATTTTCCATTATATTAATCTTCCAACACTTAGTTATTTCTATTGCCTTTTATTTTACTTTGCATCTTTATTTCTCTTTATCACAAAAATACCAAAAATATTATCTTATCATATCTATCAGATCTCACGCTCGTAAGTGACCATGAAGGGATTGACAACCCCTTTATCGCGTTGGTTGCGAGGTTCTTTTTTGTTTGTGTAGGTGCGTGGGACTCGAGCCTGGTCTCCTACTGGATTGATACCTTGGTTCTCAAAAACTGAGGGAAATACTTACGCTACTTTACTGCATCACCCTTTCCTCTTCAAGGTAAAACCAACGCAGTGCTCAAGAGGTAGCAAGAAGGATTTCTGGCGCCGTTGCCGGGGAGATTCGCGCCAAGTCAAGTCAATATTTGATTTCCCGACAACGAGCTATTTTTGGCGCCGTTGCCGGGGAGTCTACGCACAAGTCAAGACATACCAAGTACCCATCACAAACCCTTATCTCTCGCATTACATTATTTGACATTTGCCTCTCGTTTTCCTCTCCCCCACTTCACCCTTGCCATTTTATTCGCCCTCTCTTTTCCGTTCGCCTCTTTCTCGCTTGCTTCTTGTTTGCTCGTGTGTTGGATTCCTCGCTTGTCACGATGGCTCAAGACAATACTAAATTGTGTGACTTCACCAATACCAACAACAATGATTTTCTTAGCACTCCAATTTCTCCTCTCACTAATGTTGAATCTTGTGAAATTAATGCTGCTTTGTTGAATCTTGTCACGAAAGATCAATTCGCCGGCCTTCCTAGTGAAGATGCCGCTACCCATCTAAATAGCTTCGTTGATTTGTGTGATATGCAAAAGAATAAAGATGTGGACAATGATGTTGTTAAATTGAAGCTATTTCCTTTTTCGCTTAGAGATCGTGCTAAAGTTTGGTTTTCGTCTTTGCCCAAAAATAGTATTGATTCATGGAATAAGTGCAAAGATGCTTTTATCTCTAAGTGTTTTCCTCCCGCTAAAATCATCTCCCTTAGAAACGATATCATGAATTTTAAGCAACTTGATCATGAACATGTTGCACAAGCTTGGGAGAGGATGAAATTAATGATACGTAATTGCCCTACACATGGTTTGAATCTTTAGATGATTATACAAAAAAATTATGCCGGATTGAATTTTGTTTCTAGAAATCTTTTAGATTCGGCTGCGGGAGGCACTTTTATGGAAATCACTTTAGGAGAAGCTACTAAACTCCTAGAAAATATTACGCTTAATTATTCTCAATGGCACACCGAAAGATCTACTAATAAAAAAGTGCATGCGATAGAAGAAATTAATGTTTTGAGTGGAAAGATGGATGAACTTATGAAATTATTTGCTACTAGAAGTGTTTCTTCTGATCCTAATGATATGCCTTTGTCTACTTTGATTGAGAATAATAATGAATCTATGGATGTGAATTTTGTTGGTCGGAATAATTTTGGTAACAACGCATATAGGAGAAACTTTAATCCTAGGCCGTACCCTAGTACTTCCTCAAATAATTATGGTAATACCTACAACAATTCTTATGGAAATTTTAATAAGATGCCCTCTGAATTTGAGACTAGTGTTAAGGAGTTTATGAATTCACAAAAGAATTTCAATGCTTTGCTTGAAGAAAAACTGCTCAAGGTTGATGAATTGGCTAGGAACGTTGATAGAATTTCTGTTGGTGTTGATTCTTTGAAACTTAGATCTATTCCACCTAAGCATGATATCAATGAGTCTGTCAAAGCCATGAGAATTTCCATTGATGAGTGCAAAGAAAGAACCGCTAGGATGCGTGCTAAGAAAGATTGCTTTGTGAAAGCGTGTTCTTCTAGTTTCTATGAAAATAAAGATGAAGATCTAAAAGTTATTGATGTGTCTCCTATTAAATCTTTGTTTTGCAATATGAATCTTGATAATGATGGGACTGAAAATGAGCCACCTTTACCTAGAAGGCGTTCCAAAAATTCAGAGTCTTTAGATCTTGATGCAAAAATTGTTAAAAGTGGGATTGAAGGGATCAAAACTTTAGATATTAATGAACCCACTATCTTGGATTTCAAGAAATTTAATTATGATAATTGCTCTTTGATAGATTGTATTTCCTTGTTGCAATCCGTGCTAAATTCTCCTCATGCTTATAGCCAAAATAAAGCTTTTACTAAACATATCGTCGATACTTTGATGCAATCTTATGAAGAAAAACTTGAGTTGGAAGTTTCTATCCCTAGAAAACTTTATGATGAGTGGGAACCTACTATTAAAATTAAAATTAAATATCATGAATGCTATGCTTTGTGTGATTTGGGTGCTAGAGTTTCCACGATTCCAAAAACTTTATGCGATTTGCTAGGTTTCCGTGAATTTGATGATTGTTTTTTAAACTTGCACCTTGCGGATTTCACTATTAAGAAACCTATGGGAAGAATTAACGATGTTATTATTGTTGCAAATAGGAACTATGTGCCCGTAGATTTCATTGTTCTTGATATAGATTGCAATCCTTCATGTCCTATTATTCTTGGTAGACCTTTCCTTAGAACGATTGGTGCAATCATTGATATGAAGGAAGGGAATATTAGATTCCAATTTCTGTTAAGGAAAGGCATGGAACACTTCCCCAGAAAGAAAATAAAATTACCTTATGAATCTATTATGAGAGCCACTTATGGATTGCCTACCAAAGATGGCAATACCTAGAACTATCCTTGCTTTTATGCCTAGCTAGGGGTGTTAAACGATAGCGCTTGTTGGGAGGCAACCCAATTTTATTTTATTTTTTGCTTTTTGCTTCTGTTTAGGAATAAATATTTTATCTAGCCTCTGGTTAGATTTTTTTTTATGTTTTAATTACTGTTTGTGCCAAGTTAAACCTATAGGATCTTCTTGGATGATAGTTATTTGATCTTGCTGAAAATTCCAGAAACTTTCTGTTCATGAAAACAATTGTTAAAAATCACCAGAACGTGATAAAATACTTATTCCAATTGCAGCAGATCAATAAACAAATTGTCTATGTCGTCCTATTTTGGTAGATTTTTGTGAGTTCCAGAAGTTTGCGTTAGTTACAGATTACTACAGACTGTTCTGTTTTTGACAGATTCTGTTTTTCATGTGTTGTTTGCTTATTTTGATGAATCTATGGCTAATAAAATAGTTTATAAACCATAGAGAAGTTGGAATACAGTAGGTTTAACACCCATATAAATATATAATGAGTTCAATACAGTACCTTGAAGTGGTGTTCTGTTTTCTTTCACTAACGGAGCTCATGAGATTTTCTGTTAAGTTCTGTGTTGTGAAGTTTTCAAGTTTTGGGTAAAAGATTTGATGGATTATGGAACAAGGAGTGGAAAGAGCCTAATCTTGGGGATGCCCATGGCACCCCAAGATAATCTAAGGACACCAAAAAGCCAAAGCTTGGGGATGCCCCGGAAGGCATCCCCTCTTTCGTCTACTTCCATCGGTAACTTTATTTGGAACTATATTTTTATTCACCACATGAAATGTGTTTTGCTTGGAGCGTCTTGTATGATTTGAGTCTTTGCTTTTTAGTTTACCACAATCATCCTTGCTGTACACACCTTTTGAGAGAGACACACATGATTCGGAATTTATTAGAATACACTATGTGCTTCACTTATATCTTTTGAGCTATATGGTTTTTGCTCTAGTGCTTCACTTATATATTTTAGAGCACGGTGGTGGATTTGTTTTATAGAAACTATTGTTCTCTCATGCTTCACTTATATTATTTTGAGAGTCCTAAAAAACAGCATGGTAATTTGCTTAAATTGAGAAATTAGTCCTAAAGTGATAGGTATCCAAGATTAGTAAAAAAAATCTTATGAGTGCGTTGAATCCTATGAGAAGTTTCATGCTTGATAATTGTTTTGAGATATGAACATGGTGATATTCGAGTCATGCTAGTTGAGTAGTTGTGGATTTGAGGAATAATTGTGTTAAAGTTTGTGATTCCCGTAGCATGCACGTATGGTGAACCGTTATGTGATGAAGTCGGAGCATGATTTATTTATTGATTGTCTTCCTTATGAGTGGCGGTCAGGGACGAGTGATGGTCTTTTCCTACCAATCTATCCCTCTAGGAGCATGCGCGTAATACTTTGCTTTGATAACTTGTAGATTTTTGCAATAAGTATATGAGTTCTTTATGACTAATGTGAGTCCATGGATTATACGCACTCTCTTCCTTCCACCATTGCTAGCCTCTCTAATACCGCGCACTTTTCGCCGGTATCATACACCCACCATATACCTTCCTCAAAATAGCCACCATACCTACCTATTATGGCATTTCCATAGCCATTCCGAGATATATTGCCATGCAACTTACCACCGTTCTATTTACTATGACACACTCCATCATTGTCATATTGCTTCGCATGATCATGTAGTTGACATCGTATTTGTGGCAAAGCCACCATTCATAATTCTTTCATACATGTCACTCTTGATTCATTGCATATCCTGGTACACCGCCGGAAGCATTCACATAGAGTCATATTTTGTTCTAAGTATTGAGTTGTAATTCTTGAGTTGTAGGCAAATAAAAGTGTGATGATCATCATTATTAGAGCATTGTCCCAAGTGAGGAAAGGATGATGGAGACTATGATTCCCTCACAAGTCGGGATGAGACTCCGGAAGAAAAATAAAAAAAGAAAAGAAAAAAAGAGGCCATAAAAAATGAGAAAAGGCCCAAATAAAAAAATGAGAGAAAAAGACAGAAGGGACAATGTTACTATCCTTTTACCACACTTGTGCTTCAAAGTAGCACCATGATCTTCATGATAGAGAGTCTCCTATGATATCACTTTCATATACTAGTGGGAATTTTTCATTATAGAACTTGGCTTGTATATTCCAATGATGGGCTTCCTCAAAATGCCCTAGGTCTTCGTGAGCAAGCGAGTTGAATGCACACCCACTTAGTTTCTTTTGTTGAGCTTTCACATACTTATAGCTCTAGTGCATCCGTTGCATGGCAATCCCTACTCACTCACATTGATATCTATTGATGGGCATCTCCATAGCCCGTTGATACGCCTAGTTGATGTGTGTCGGTGGGAAACGACACCTATGGGATCACAAGAATCCCTACTACGGTTGTCGGGGCGCAGGGTTGCAAGAAGAGCAGGATTAGTAATCAGCACAAGGATCATTTACCCAAGTTCGGGCCGCGAGGATGTGTAAAACCCTACTCCTGCTTTGGTGGATGTATTGAGTGTTCTTGAGCCCTTCAACTAGCTATGGTGGCTGAGCCGTTCCAGAGAGCCGAATCCTTCTCAAGTACGCCATGGGCCTCCTTTTATAGTCAAAAGGGGCTACCACAGTGGCACACAGGAGGTGGAAAGGCGTACAGTGCTACGAGCATATCGCTCGTATTACAGGACAAGACGCATTTAATGCATTGCTTAGGTGTCCCCTTGCTTTATTGGGGACGGGAACGAGGCCCGTCCCGTCCATCGCCGCTCCTCCTTGCTTCGACACGCGCCCTGGCCAGCGATGCATGCGGCGCCATGTAGGCAGGCAAGCAGCTGAGGTGGCATGGTGGTAAAGTCTTCACGAAGATCTGCATGCCGCCACGTAGGCGCTTGTTGAGTTGGCCTGGAAGCAGCATGTTGCCACGCGGGTGCCTGCCCAGCTGGTTGGGCTGGCAGCTGCATGCGAACGGCGGTGGAGACTTGGCTGGTGCGGGCCTGGAAGTGGCCCTGCTAGCGCCCTTGGTGAGGGCCTTGCCAGGTGGCCCGGCAAGGGCCTCGCCGTGGCATGCTATCGTCCCCGGCAAGGGTCTTGCCGGGGGTCTTGTGGCTCCCCTCGACAAGGATCTTGCCGAGGATCGTTGTCTTTTAATCCTCATCTGATCTTGAATATTCCTTGTCTTCACAAAGATCTGCATGCCACCATGGAGGTGCCTCCCGAGCCCTGGCCCAACGTGGTTGATGGTGTTGGAGACCGTGGGCTCAAGGGTGGTGTGCTCCGCTGGTGTTGGACGAGCCGCCCCGGCAAGGGCCTTGCCGGGGCCGCGGAGGCTGCCCCAGCAACGGTCTTGCCGGGGGAACCTGCTTCGTCCCTCTGCTCTTTTGTGGTCTCGGCCTTGGCGTTGCTCTGGCTGCCTTGGGCTCCGGTTTCACCTCGGTTCACCTCCCCTGTTCTGCTTAGTGTGGCCGTGGGCGCGGCTCCGACTGTCTGTGCACAGGTAAAGGGGTACAAAGGTGCGCCCCTTCTTTTGTACACCTAAAGGAGCCCTCGGGCCTGGGCCACACATAAGCGCGACACATTGTTGTGCCAGGCCCAAAACGGTGCGCGGGCAGGAGGGGTGGTTTTTACCGCGGTAAAACTTTTCCGTCTGCTGCGCTTCCCCACGACCCGCGTTGAATGCGCGACGTGGAGGGGTGCGCGTGACGTGGGCGGCATGTGTGGGGCGATTCCCGCATGCATGCGTCACATCGTGGTAAAGAGGCAGCTCGCGCCTTCCCCGTAAAAAGAGAGAGGCGTGGAGGCACGGCTCATTTACTGGATGGACTCGGGTCGCAGTCTTTAAGGCGCCCACGGCCCCCTGATCACGGGGCGGGGAACGGTCGCCTCACCCGTCCTTTCGACCCTGCACGCTCGCCACGCGTCCTTCATGCAGGTGGCGAGCTGTGGAGGCGGGAAACCGGGCCGTCGCTGGTTGGGGCAGCGGGTCGGTCCCGATTCCCTGCGCCCCCAATGGCTGGATTGGCTGAGCGGGGCGGCCGAGCCCCGACCCCGCCCCTTTATAAGGAGAGGAAAGGGGGGATGGCACTCCGCACTCTTCTATCTTCTATCTCCTCCTGCTTCTGCTTCTTCCTCTCATCTGCCATGGAGAAGGGGAACCCCGGTCCCTCGACGGTGGCAGCGAGGGTCGCCGCTCGACAGCGCGTCCCTCCTCCTCCTGAGCCCGCGGTGGCGGAGTCGGCCGCGAGGGGAAGGGGGAAGGGGGTGAGGCCATGGGCGAGGTCATGGCGGAGGTCGTGGTGCCCGGGGAAGAGGAGGACGGGGCGGCGCGCCGGCCTCGCCCCCGCCAATGATGCCTTTCCCGATGGAGGGCCATGTTGGAGACCAGCCTCGCGAGTTCTTCACCAGGCTGCGCCGGCCTCCGCATCGCCGTCTTCGCCTTCCCGCCCCGTTTGCTCGGGAGATGGAGCGTGACCCGCCCCAGACCCTCAGATTGCACATGAGGGGCTGTGGGAATGGGGGCACGCGGGTCGACGTCGACTTCCCGGCTCCTCGGGTCATGTACCTCCGCCGTGGATGGAAGACGTTCGCTCGCATCCACAGCCTGACGGCGGGGCTCGTCCTCTACTTCAAATTAATGGAGGATAGCCTGCTCTCCGTCAAGGTCTTCGGGGATCTTGGAACTCGCCTGAAGTGCTGCGTGGAGAGCTCCTCCGATGGAGATTCCGACGATGGAAGCTCTTCCTCGAGCGAAAGTGACGAGGAGGACAGCGGGGCAGATGATGGGGATGAGCCCGACTAGGCGTCGGGCGCCCCGCGCCTGGGCGGGTGCGGCAGCAGCAGCAGCATCTGCACCTGGCCGCTCCTCCGGCGGAGCTTTGCCGGGGGAGGGGCCAGCTCCTTGAACTTCTCAAGGCCATCTCCTTGGGCGGCTGGCGTGTTCGTGGACAGCAAGGCCGTCAACTCGGAGTACACGGACACCGATGCCTTCGTCGCGTGTTCAGCGACCTGCCGCCTCGTCTTCCAGCTCCTTTCCCGGCACCGTCATCACCGGCCCATCCGTGGGCGGCCACCGAGGTGTTCTCTTGGTGCTTCCTGCTGCTCGTAGTTCGCCTAGGCGCCCATTTTGCCCTTTTGTGCTCCTTGACCTGCCTCCTGAGGAGAGGGACAAGAAAGGGATCACGGGCGTCTCATCTCTTTTTTAATCTGTAAGCCTTTGGGCTTTATTAAATTTAAAGCTTGTAATCCCCCTTGTTCATGTTTTTCTTCCCGTACGAACTGTACCTGTATGGGACGTTTTTAATGAAAAGGGGTGCTTGCCGGGTTTTTCGTGCGTGAGCGAGGCCCATGCCAAGGATGAATCCTTGTTATTTTCATAATAAACGTTATCGCCCGGCAACAGGCCTTGCCGTTTCTCTTCTTCGGCTGACCGTTCTCGCGCTTTTGGCGGAGGCAGGGGCGAAGTACAGTTAGGCTCCTCGTTCATCTCTTCGCCACCACAACTACTACCAAATTCCGACCCAGGAAGTAATTCTCGGGTACAGGGAAAAAAGGAGTACAGTGGTTTTAAGACAGAAACGAGGTTTCACATGTCCCAGTTCCATACGAAAACATACAGCAGGGAGATGGAAAACTTATCTGAATCCGCAGCCCCCGGCAACCTTGGCTCGCCGTGGTTGGATCCTTACATCTTCAGCCCCCGGCAGCCTTGCCTTGCTGGGGTCGGAGCGTCGGTTCGTTCTCCTTTTTCCAAGTGGCTCGGCAGAAGTGCCCCGTGAACCAAAGAAAATAGAAAAGACGCACACCCGACCTCTAGGCTAGGGGTTAGTCGCCGCTAAGCACTATCAACCCTAACCGAGGAAGAGACTCAACCTAGCATGCATGCTATAACTTAGGGCGCCAGCGCTTCGTTTATTTATGCTCAGGGTCTGCACCTGGCTTTGTACATAGGGTTGCATGCCTTGCCGGCAAAGCTTGTACAAAAGGTGGCTTGCCGGGGGCCCGGCAAGCCGCACCTTATGGGTAAAACTTGCGAAGATGCTCGATGTTCAAGGAATTACTCACTGGGACAGCATCTTCGGTCTCCAGGCGGACTGCGCCGGGCCTGGTGACTCGTATTACCCGATAAGGGCCTTCCCACTTCGGCGTCAACTTGTTGGTATTCTTGGCCGACTGAACGCGCCGAAGAACAAGGTCGCCTTCCTCAAAGCTTCGGGCATGAACCTTGTGGCTATGGTAGCGGCGCAAGGGTTGCTGGTAGCGTGCTGCTCTCAGAGCCGCCCGAAGATGATCTTCCTCAAGGAGCATTGCGTCATCTTGCTGCAACTGCTCTTGCTCAAGCTCATCATAAGCAAGCACTCGAGGTGACCCGTATATGAGTTTTGTGGGGAGAACTGCCTCTGCCCCATATACTAGGGCAAAGGGTGTCTAGCCGGTGGCTCGATTTGGCGTCGTCCTGATCGACCAAAGAACTTCCGGTAACTCATCAATCCAGCGCCTTCCGCTCTTGTGCAGCTTGTCAAAGGTCTTTGTTCTCTGGCCTCGCAACACTTCAGCGTTCGCCCTCTCCGCTTGGCCGTTGCTCCGGGGGTGTGCCACGGAAGCAAAACAGACCTTGCTGCCGAGGTCTTGAACGTACTGCATGAAGGTGTGGCTTGTGAACTGCGTGCCGTTGTCGGTGATAATTCTGCTTGGCACACCGAAGCGGCAGACCAGTCCCTTGAAGAACTTGACGGCTGACTGTGCTGTCACCTTTCTCACTGCTTCCACTTCCGGCCACTTTGTGAACTTGTCGATCGCAACGTACAAGTACTCAAAGCCCCCGACAGCACGGGGGAAGGGGCCCAGTATATCGAGCCCCCAGACCGAGAATGGCCAGGAGAGAGGGATTGTTTGAAGGGCTTGAGCTGGTTGATGAAGCTTCTTTGAATGGAACTGACACGCTTCACACTTGGTTACTAGTGTCGTCGGATCCTGGAGGGCAGTGGGCCAGAAGAAACCTTGCCGGAACGCCCTGCCGGCAAGGGCCCTCGACCCTATGTGGGAGCCACATATGCCTCCATGTATCTCCACCAACAGCTCCAGTCCTTCCTCCCAGGGAATGCACTTTAATTTCACACTGTTCGGCCTTCTCCTGTACAGGACATCATCGACGAACTGGTACAAGGCAGACCGATGGGCTACTTTTTCCGCTTCTTCCTGCTCCTCAGGAAGCTCCCCTATTTGGAGGAATCGGACGGTATGCTGCACCCATGCCGGAGCCTGGGGCTCGACGGCAAGGACCAAAGGCATCTCTTCTGCCATGGGAGCGGCTGTCTCCACGGCCAGGGCTTGATGCCCTGCCGGAGCCAGTTGCTCTTTGGCAGGCTCAGTGTGCACGGCCACATCCTTGCCGGCAGCCCCAGGGGGCTCGGCGGGAAAGTACTTGCCGTGACCTGATTTCCTCCGCTTGTTCTGCCCCGTTGACGGTTCGACGGATGGCTGAGTTAACCGGAGCAAAAAGGTACCTGGTTCCACAGGTAGCTTGAATGCAGCATGCTTCGACAGGTAATCGGCGATGTCGTTCTCCGCTCGGGGAACGTGCTCCGCTTGGATACCGTCAAAGCACTCCTCCAGCTTCCTCACTTCATCTACGTAGGCCTCCATCAATGGTCTCTGGTAATCCTTGTTGACTTGTCTGACGACAAGCTGCGAATCACCCCTGACAATGATCTTCTTCACCCCGAGGTCTGCCGCGATCCTGAGACCGGCAAGCAGCCCCTCGTACTCAGCAGTGTTGTTTGTGGACATCTCCCTGGGGAAGTGCATCTGGATCACATACTTGAGGGGCTCTCCGGTGGGCGCGACAAGCAGCACACCGGCACCGGCGCCTTGCAGCGAGAAAGCCCCATCAAAGTACATGATCCAGTCGCACTCTGCTTCCTTGCCGGGGAGAGCGGTCTCCTGGATTTCTTCGTCAGGCGTTGAGGTCCATTCTGCAATGAAATCCACCAAGACTCTACCCTGGATTGTTGAGGTACTTTCAAACTTCAATCCAAAGCTCGACAACTCCAGGGCCCATTCCACAATCCTTTCGGTCGCATCTGGGTTATGCAGTATCCGTTGCAACGGGAGGCCGGTGACGACAGTGATCTCGTGGGCTTGGAAGTAATGACGCAGCTTCCTCGAGGCCATAAGGAGGCTGAAGAGCAATTTCTGCACACCAGAGTACCTCGACCTAGCCCCCTGCAAGAGGGAGCTGACAAAGTAAACCGGGTGCTGCATCATCTTCTTCTTCTGCACCACCTCACTCGACTGCGCGGGCACTGCCTTGGTGGCACCAGACTCTGCTCGGGGCCTCGCCTTGCCGGCACCAGGCCCTGCCGGGGGAATCTTTGGCTTGCCATCCGCTGGTTCTGTCGTCGCCACTGCATCCTCGTTGACCTCCCTCTGCGCCACCAGTGCAGCGCTGACCACTTGATTCGTCGCCGCCAGATACAGCAGCAACGGCTCCTGTGGTTTAGGCACAACCAGTATTTGCATGGAGAAAAGGTATTTCTTTAGATCCTGCAATGCTGCCTCGGCTTCTGGGGTACACTCCATTGGGCCTGCCTTCTTCAAGATTTTGAAAAAAGGAAGGGCGCGCTCGGCGGACTTGGAGATGAATCGACTCATGGCGGCGACGCAGCAGGTGAGCCGACGCACATCCTTGATCCGCTTGGGTGCCTCAATCTGCTCAATAGCCTTGATTTTCTCTGGGTTTGCCTCGATCCCGTGCTGCGACACAAAGAATCCAAGAAGCTTGCCGGACGGAACGCCGAAGACACACTTCTCAGGGTTCAGCTTAAGGTTGATCTTGCGCAGGTTGGCAAATGTCTCTTCCAGATCTTGCACAAGAGTTGCCCCGTCCTTGGTTTTGACCACTATGTCATCCATGTATGCTTCCATATTTCTATGGAGCTGGGGTTCAAAACCAATTTGTACTGCTCTTGCAAACGTCGAGCCAGCACTCTTCAACCCGAAAGGCATCCGTAAAAAGCAATATGTACATCATGGGGTGATGAATGCTGTCTTCTCTTCATCCTCTCTTGTCATGAAGATTTGGTGGTAGCCCGAGTAGGCGTCGAGGAATGACAACAGATCACACCCGGCCGTGGAGTCAACAATCTGGTCGATGCGCGGCAATGGGAAGGGGTCCTTAGGACACGCCTTGTTGATATCTATGCAGTCAATACACAGCCTCCACTTCCCATTTGCCTTGCGCACCACTACCGGATTGGCCAACCACGTCGGGTGGAGCACTCCTCTCACCAAACCTGCTGCTTCCAACTTCCTGATCTCCTCTGTGATGAACTCCTGCCTCTCCAGAGCTTGCTTTCTGACCTTCTGCTTAACGGGCCACGCATGAGGGCAGACAGCTAGGTGGTGCTCAATCACCTCCTTGGGAACACCGGGGATGTCGGATGCTTGCCATGCAAACACGTCGACATTAGCCCGTGGGAAGGTGACGAGCGCGCCTTCCTATTTGCTGTCGAGGGTGGAGACTATGGTGAAGGCTCCTCCCGTGCCATCCTCCCTGGCGGACACCTTCTTGGTCTGCGGTGGCTCGGCTCTGGATTTCTTGCTCTTGCCGGTAGAGCTCTCTGGCATGTCCTCGACGGTAGCACAACACTCCGAGGAGGTGTGCTTGCCGGAGTGGGTGTGAGAGGTCTTGCCGGGCTTCTTCTTCCCTCCTGGGCCTTCAGCGGCAGGAGCAAGTGCCTTGACGGCAGCTGCTGCAACTGCTTCCCGGTAGAGTTGGTCGGTGCAAATCAGCGCGTCCTTCTTGTCGGAGGGGACGGAGATGATGGTCAACGGCTCGGGCATCTTTAGCATGTTGTAGGCGTAGTGTGATGCCGCCATGAACTTGGCTAGTGCCGGGCGGCCGAGGATCCCGTTGTAGGGCAAAGGGATCTTGGCCACGACGAAGACGATCCTCTCCGTCCTGTAGTTCAACTCTCCTCCAAACGTCACGGGCAGTGTGACCTTCACCTTCGGCTGGCTCCTCCCCGGATTGACCCCTTGAAACGTGCCCGTTTCCTTGAGGTCTCCATCAGGAATATGCAGCCTTTTGATCATGACAGGCGAGATCAAGTTTAGGCCGGCCCCGCCATCGACCAACATCTTGTTCACCTTGAGGTTGTGTATCATTGGTGAGACCAACAATGGAAAACACCCGACAGCGGTTGTGCGGTCAGGGTGGTCCTCGGCGTCAAAGATGAGGGGCGTGCTGGACCACTTTAGCGGCTTCTGAGCGTCGAACGACGGCTCCGCTGCTATAATCTCACGCGCCCACTGCTTGAGCTGGCAGTGAGAAGTATGCAGCGAGGCGCCACCGTCGACGCACATGGCCTCCGTAGCCTTCTCGAACTCTTGCTCACCGGACTCGTCGTCCTCGTCGTGATCATTGTCTTCTTGCTTCTTGTAATGGCCCCGGGCGGGCCTCTCTTGCTGGTTGTCCTTGTCGGGGTGGCTTCCTTGGCCGCCACGCTTCTTGCCGGATCCCTCGGCACCGTCCTGACCTTTCTCCTTGTCATGCCTCTCATACTCGGCCTTTTGCTTTTCAGCAAGCAGCTCGACTTGCCGGCAATTCTGGAGGTCGTGGCCCTTGGTGCAGTGGATCTTGCAGTACTGCTTGCCGGAGCCCCCTGGCTTGTCGGCAGCTGCTAAGGCCCGGCAAGCGGCGCACCAAGCAATCTCCTTGTCGGGGTCATCTGCCTTGACCTTCTTGGCCGCGCCGGTGTCGTCAGATCCTTCAACGGCAAGTACGGCCTTTCCCTTGCATTTCCTGTTGCGACACCGGCGCTTCTTCGTCGGGGCGGCGGCGTCTTCGTCGGTAGAGTCGGTTTCCGCGCCAGCGTCTTCGTCGGGGTACTTCCTTCCCTCTTCAGCCGGGGCGCATCTATCGGCCAGAATGTAGAGTTCGGCCACATCCTTAACCTCGGTCATCGCCAGCTCTTCGCGCATCTTGCGGTTGCGCACGTTCTGATGGAACGTGTCGATCACAGCGGCGGGATGAACGTCGGGGATGTTGTACTGCACCCGGCTGAACCTCTGGATGTACTTGCGCGGGGTTTCCCCTTCCTTCTGGGGATGATGTGCAGATCTCTGGCCTGGCCATGAGCTTGGTGGCCTCCTGTGAAGGCGCCAACGAACTCATGGCACAGATCCGACCAAGAAGAAATGGAATCCGCCGGCAAGTGCATCAACCAAGACATAACATTGGGCTTCAGTGCCAGCGGGAAATAATTGGCAAGCACCTTGTCATCGCGAGCTCCAGCAGCCTGCATCGTGATGGTGTAGATGCTGAGGAACTCGGACGGATGGGTCTTGCCAGTGTACTTCTCGCCGACGTCGAGCTTGAGCATGCGGTGGGACGGCCACTGGAACTGCCGCAGCTCGCGGGTAAAGGCCGGGCAGCCCACCTCGTAAGGTAGGCCGCCGGAGCCCCCCGGTTTTGGGTGGTCCATAGTGGGTCCCGCCTGCTTGTCCGACTGGTGGCGTGTATCACGCCGGCGCTCAATAGTGGTTCAAGCATCTTCGTGAGCTCGTTCTCGAAGAACTTGGCGCTGGTCGCGGTGGGTCCGCGGGTCGGATGACGCTATAGAGATGTTATCACAAGCGTCGTCACGACGGGCCGACGCCCGCGGCGGTTGGCGAGGAGGAGGAGAGTGCACCGTGACCGCAGCTCCCCCGGTCCTCCCAGCGCTAGCATGTAGTGTCTCGGTGGAGCGCCGGCCCGAGGGTCCCGCTGGTCGCGGATCGTCTTTGTTGGCGACAGCGACGAGGCTCCGGATGGTGGCCCTCCACTCGTCGAGCTTCTCCACAGCAGGAGGGAAGTCGAGGAGCAGCTGCGCGCGCGCGCCAAAGCTTCTGCTGGTGTGGGTGGCGGCGACAGCTGCATGGACCGTGGCGCGCTTTGACTTCTAACCACGTTAGAAGGAGCTCCGTCACGACCCAGCGGCTGCGCACCATTTTTGCCAACACTTCGGCGGGCATGCTGAACTCCTTCATCCCGCGAACGACACACAGGGCTCTTCCCACGGCGGTGCCCAGGGTCACCGGCGTGGTGACGCTGCTCGTCGCGCACACCATGGGAAGAGCGCGCAGTGGTCGCCGGCGTGGGCGTCTTGGAGGTTGCTGCGCCGCCCGTGGGTGGCACAACGACACTCCTGGAGGGCCCCGCACCGCCTGCGGGGGGCCCAGTCCCATCTTTAGACTTGGTGGTGTGCGGCCTGTCGCCTGGCGCGTGAACGGCGCCGCTCGCCAGGCTCTGACTGCCAGGGCGATGTTGGTGCTCGCGGACCGCGGCTCGGGTTCTGTCCGCGACCGGGCCGCTGCTCGTCGTGGTCGTCTTCTTCTTGGAAGCCATGGCGATGAAGAAACGCTGGGCTAACTACTAGACCAGATTCTCACAATTGCGCCCCCTATCTGGCGCGCCATAGATGTCGGTGGGAAACGACACCTATGGGATCACAAGAATCCCTACTATGGTTGCCGGGGCGCAGGGTTGCAAGAAGAGCAGAATTAGTAATCAGCACAAGGATCGCTTACCCAGGTTCGGGCCGCGAGGAAGCGTAAAACCCTAGTCCTCCTTTGGTGGATGTATTGAGTGTTCTTGAGCCCTCCAACTAGCTATGGTGGCTGAGCCATCCAGAGAGCCGAATCCTTCTCCAGTACACCATGGGCCTCCTTTTATAGTCGAAAGGGGCTGCCACAGTGGCACACAGGAGGTGGAAAGGCGTACAGTGCTACGAGCTTATCGCTCGTATTACAAGACAAGACGCATTTAATGCATCACTTAGGTGTCCCCTTGCTTTATTGGGAACGGGAACGAGGCCCGTCCCGTCCGTCGCCGCTCCTGCTTGCTTCGACACGCGCCCTGGCCAGCGATCCACGTGGCGCCATGTAGGCAGGCAAGCAGCTGAGGTGGCGCGGTGGTAAAGTCTTCACGAAGATCTGCATGCCGCCACGCAGGCGCTTGTTGAGTTGGCCTGGAAGCTGCATGTTGCCACGCAGGTGCCTGCCCGGCTGGTTGGGCTGGCAGCTGCATGCGAACGGCGGTGGAGACTTGGCTGGTGCGGGCATGGAAGTGGCCCTGCTGGCGCCCTTGGTGAGGGCCTTGCCGAGTGGCCCGGCAAGGGCCTCGCCGTGGCGTGCTGTCGTCCCTGGCAAGGGTCTTGCCGGGGGTCTTGTGGCTCCCCTCGGCAAGGATCTTGCCGAGGATCATTGTCTTTTAATCCTCATCTGATCTTGAATATTCCTTGTCTTCACAAAGATCTGCATGCCACCATGGAGGTGCCTCCCGAGCCCTGGCCCAACGTGGTTGATGGTGTTGGAGACCGTGGGCTCAAGGGTGGTGTGCTCCGCTGGTGTTGGACGAGCCGCCCCAGCAAGGGCCTTGTCAGGGCCGCGGAGGCTGCCCCGGCAAGGGTCTTGCCGGGGGAACCTGCTTTGTCCCTCTGCTCTTTTGTGGTCTCGGCCTTGGCATTGCTCTGGCTGCCTTGGGCTTCGGTTTCACGTCGGTTCACCTCCCCTGTTCTGCTTGGTGTGGCCGTGGGCGCGGCTCCGACTGTCCATGCATAGGTAAAGGGGTACAAAGGTGCGCCCCTTCTTTCGTACACCGACAATGTGAGATATCTTCTCCTTTTTTGTCTTCTCCACAACCACCATTCTATTCCACATATAGTGTTATATCCATGGCTCACGCTCATGTATTGCGTGAAGATTGAAAAAGTTTGAGAATGCCAAAAGTATGAAACAATTGCTTGGCTTGTCATCGGGGTTGTGCATGATTTAAATACTTTGTGTGGTGAAGATAGAGCATAGCCGGACTATATGATTTTGTAGGGATAACTTTGTTTGGCCATGTTATTTTGAGAAGACATAATTGCTTAGTTAGTATGCTTGAAGTACTATTATTTTTCTGTCAATATTAAACTTTTGTCTTGAATATTTCGGATCTGAATATTCATACCACAATTAAGAGAATTACATTGAAAATTATGCTAAGTAGCATTCCACATCAAAAATTCTGTTTTTATCATTTACCTACTCGAGGACGAGCAGGAATTAAGCTTGGGGATGCTTGATACGTCTCCAACGTATCTATAATTTTTGATTGTTCCATGCTATATTATATTCTGTTTTGGATGTTTAACGGGCTTTATTATACACTTTTATATTATTTTTGGGACTAACCTATTAACCGGAGGCCCTGCCCAAATTGCTGTTTTTTGCCTATTTCAGTGTTTCGCAGAAAAAGAATATCAAACGGAATCCAAATGGAATGAAACCTTCGGGAACATGACTTTCGGAACAAACGTGATCCAGTGGGACTTGGAGTCTACGTCAAGAAATAAACCAGGAGAGCACGAGGCAGGGGGGCGCGCCCTCCACCCTCGTGGGGCCCATGTTGCTCCACCGACGTACTTCTTCCTCCTATATATACCTACGTATCCCCAAACTAGCAGATACGGAGCCAAAAACCTATTTCCACCGTCGCAACATTCTGTACCCGTGAGATCCCATCTTGGGGCCTTTTCCGGCACTCCGCCGGAGGGGGCATTGATCACGGAGGGCTTCTACATCAACACCATAGCCTCTCCGATGATGTGTGAGTAGTTTACCTCAGACCTTCGGGTCCATAGTTATTAGCTAGATGGCTTCTTCTCTCTCTTTGGATCTCAATACAAAGTTCTCCTCGATCTTCTTGGAGATCTATTCGATGTAATCTTCTTTTGCGGTGTGTTTGTCGAGATCCGATGAATTGTGGGTTTATGATCAAGATTATCTATGAACAATATTTGAATCTCCTCTGAATTCTTTTATGTATGATTGGTTATCTTTACAAGTCTCTTCGAATTATCAGTTTGGTTTGGCCTACTAGATTGATCTTTATTGCAATGGGAGAAGTGCTTAGCTTTGGGTTCAATCTTGCGATGTCCTTTCCGAGTGACAGCAGGGGCAGCAAGGCACGTATTGTATTGTTGCCATCGAGGATAGAAAGATGGGGTTTATATCATATTGCATGAGTTTATCCCTCTACATCATGTCATCTTACTTAAAGCATTACTCTGTTCTTATGAACTTAATACTCTAGATGCATGCTGGATAGCGGTCGATGTGTGGAGTAATAGTAGTAGATGCAGAATCGTTTCGGTCTACTTGTCGCGGACATGATGCCTATATACATGATCATACCTAGATATTCTCATAACTATGCTCAATTCTATCAATTGCCCGACAGTAATTTGTTCACCCACCGTAATACTTATGCTCTTGAGAGAAGCCACTAGTGAAACCTATGGCCCCCGGGTCGATTTTCCATTATATTAATCTTCCAACACTTAGTTATTTCTATTGCCTTTATTTACTTTGCATCTTTATTTCTCTTTATCATAAAAATACCAAAAATATTATCTTATCATATCTATCAGATCTCACTCTCCTAAGTGACCGTGAAGGGATTGACAACCCCTTTATCGCGTTGGTTGTGAGGGTCTTATTTGTTTGTGTAGGTGCGTGGGACTCGAGCATGGTCTACTATTGGATTGATACCTTGGTTCTCAAAAACTGAGGGAAATACTTACGCTACTTTACTGCATCACCCTTTCCTCTTCAAGGGAAAACCAACGCAGTGCTCAAGAGGTAGCACACACTTACTAGCATCCTCTGGATCTAGAAAGTTACATTGTACTGTATCAAATATACAACCTTGGTTCTATTTCCATCTCGTGGGAATCATTTTGACATTCATCTATTATATCTCATACCTGAAATATTTAGTAATTCCTAGTTTAATCCAAACTGACTTTAAGTATTATTATGATGAGACAATCTCGTCATAATCAACTGCTTGATCTTATCATAAACTATTTGCAGCAAGTCAAGCATTATAAAACATTTTTATGTTTTTCAATCCATAGATCCATCAATACACTTTAGACTTTAACTCTTTTAGAGGGTCTACCAAGTTCTAAACTTGAATTATGTTTATGCATGCTATCTTGGATTATTTTGGTGTATAGACAATTACGGAGTTAGGGCCCATCAATGCTTCTCTGTGTATTATAGGTTCATTGTTTGTTTCAATAGTATTTAGTCTGCATAACAAGAAGGTCCAAAAGAATTTTCCCAACCTATATAGTCCAGCTGCAAGTTTGACTGAAGTCTTTGTATCTCATGTTGAGTCTTTCGTAATAGTCGTGGTAGGAAATTCTAGAATCACTTCTAGCGTTTCTTTTCTTTGACCTGGTCATGAAAATTCTGCAATCTTGTCGAGTTGCACTGTCTTCCCACTCACTCTTTTGCAAAAAAACATTTTTCTTCAAAATTTCTGCACTCTGTGACAAAACACTTTGCCTCGGTGTAGTGATAGAGGAATACCCAACCATTTGGGATAACCTACAATGTAACACTTATTTCAAGAAATTTGATGGCGCTCTTTTCAGTGTAAGAGCCACGGTCTCTAAAGCATCACATTAAAAGTATATGGGCGAAATAAATAATGTCATTTTTTATCACACCATGTCATACATAGCATGATTACATCTACTCAAAACACTTTATTCTTAGTACTGTTCCTGGGCGGTGCAAGCTATAAAATATTTTTCACAGCTCACCAGACATTCGCTAAATTTGTAACTCAAATATTCTTTTCTCCAATCCAATTGCAGAAACATATTTTTCCTATCACAACAATTTTTACTTCATTATGTAAATCTTTTGAAACATTTCAGATCCATATTTATGTCTCAATTAGCAAATATAAATATTTACTTAAGTCGCCATTGAAGATAGATAAATCCACTGCTTGCAATGGCACTATGCATATTTCCAATTATTTTGTTGCTCTTTCTTTATGGCCTGTGAACGGTATTTCAGTTTACTTCACTATTTGGACGAAAGTTTTTTTTGAAAAATATTTGGACAAAAGTTGCAAGTGTCTCATGATTCATAATCATATGGCTCCAAAATCCATCACTATGGAATTTCTCCATGCGGGTTTCTCCAATGTGACTAAATGCAGTCCTGCACATATTGGTATTTTTTTGTTGTGCGACATTTAGCGCCAGCATTACGGATGTTCAATTCTATCATCAATATTCATAACTTACATCCTATTCGCAATAAGAGTATGGCCCTTTTGTTCATTACATCGAACAACTATTGTTCTCTTATGAACAAACTTCTTGCAACTTCTGTGCAATGGGTAGTGTGTACAAAAACTTTAAAATGAATTATGAAAATAAATTCAGAAGTAATATGTTGATGAAAAAGTATCATAACTTTTACAATATTTTCAACACATATTTTAATCACATTAATTTGTTGGTCATTAGGCCGTAGTAATTCTTGCATCGATTCGCAACAACATGCAATCGAGTCAGTATCCGTGTGATCAACTTTTAACAACAATTCTCGAACAATTTAGTGTTTAACAATTTAATCACAATCGTCAAGAATCACACTTTACTTGATCAACTTTATCTACATCTTATAACTTGTATGGCATTCATACCTAAGCTGGACCTTCCAGTCTTCTTTTCTTTTCGCTTCTAAACTTCTTATAGTTTTGCTTCCAATATTTCTCCCACTCAATAGAAGAATCATCTAACTTTTTAAGAGTGGCGTGAGCCCCAAACTTCACTAGGAATGTAAGTCTCATTACATCCTTTGGTTTTGTTCTTTCTCTTTAAGTTCTCATCGTCAACTCATGACTGGTGTTCTTCCCGATCTTACACATTTTAGTCTCAAACATAGTTGAACGCTTCACAAGAACTTGCAAACAAAACACTTCTATAGATATAACATATCTATTAACCTCTGTTTGTTTATTGAAACAATTTTCAGTTCCAAGAATATCAAATAATTATCCCAAACATTTTGAAGTTCGGGTTTCTCGGAAGCAAGTAGACCATAATGTAATTCTTAGCCTTTTGGATCGAAAGACGTAAATCTTGTCATCCATAGCAATAGCAGGAGAGAATTGCAAGCATGCAGTAGGACAAAATCCTTCTTGGCACTCTTAGAGGACAATCCTCTCAAAAAGATTCAACCAGATAAATAGCAGTCAATCAATTTCAATAACAAAGGTGGAACCGTGAGCCATAATTCTACTATTATAATGCAAATTACACATAGATATTGTTCATAATTAATTTGCACTAGTGATTAAACTTAAGTAATACATAATTGTGCTCCCACTCAAATCAATATCTCTCATAATTGATAGTGAGTGATTCAAGATCCAAATCTAGTTCTCAATCATTGATGTGGACATCACTGATGACGAGAATTTTGACCGGCGGGCAAACTATTGCCGGTCATATCACCATATGACTCTTGCTCATATTTCGATGCTTTGTGCTCCGAACTTAGAATGATTCTTCTTGAACTTCAAGGTAATCGAGTGCTATCTGCACATATGGTCTGACCATCTCCATCTTACATCTCTCATTTCATTTGAACTCATATGGACATGACGAACTCTGAGATGCTAGAATGTTGTAGATGGTTGCAGCACTAGAAAGAGCACCTTTTACTAGATATTTACTATGAGAGATCACCCTAATAATTGACTACTACACAATCAAAGGGTGCAAACAACAAAGGGATAAACATCTCAGGCAGTTCATAAAAGCATGTTATGGTATAGTCCTATGCATCGAGAATCTCCGTGATCATCTTCAACCTCCAGTTGAAGCGTCGTGACGGCCAATATTTCATTATTGTGGCAACCATTTCAAAAAACATTGTTGTGGCGGCAATTTCAGAAAACGTTGTCGTGGCGACCGTTTCGGAAAACATTGTCATGGCACTAAATTCGGAAATTCAACCGTGGCAGGAAATTATAGCTCCTCGTCCCGCGCCTAGTACAACTTTCTCCTCGTCGGGGTCCTCCATGTATAGTTGCCATCGTCGCCTATAACATGTAGGCTATCTCTACGATTTTTACATTAACGTGGCAATCTCGTGGCTCCAGCCATCATGTCGTGACGCACATGCCACTTAACATTACAACATATAACCATCTCATACATAAACTCATTATCATGACGAAGGCTATACCACATCATATGCATTCCCTGCAAAACCAAGTTAGACGTCTGCTAATCGGTTTTAGCAAAATTTTAGTTACGTGGTTAACTAATTTTAACAAGTAATACTAGCTACCTACATCCACAATTGAGGCAATGATTCTTGATGCTAGATTAAGTTTCGGGGTGTCTGAAACAAGAGACTTAATTAAAAATCTCTAGCCCCACACTAAACTTCGTCAAATATGCGTGACCCCCTAGAAGACCATCCTTCTTTGGCACCCTCTTGTGTACGCGGAGGTTCACTATTCTCAACTATGGTGAAGCCCAAGGAACTGTTAGCAGATCCTCGACAGCCTAGAGCCGATCGATTGTCAGAAACTTGTGAAAAGCGATACCATGTCGTCGATGAATTGAACCGAAGCCAGAGTCGAGGGAAGCATAACAAGAACATAAACCCTCACAAGCGCATGTGATCTATATGCAACCTACATCTACTCATATAACTTCTCATGATAGCACTATTGGGAAACATAGTAGAATACAAAAATTTCGCGCCTACGCACACCCAAGAACAATATGAAGATGCATAACGGGTTGGGATCACGATCATTACCGTCACCGAGTTGCAGTGGAAGAAGACCGTGTAGGTGTAGATCATACTTGGAGTTCCTCAAACCGTCGATAAACAATCCCTTGCACCGCACATGAACAGTCCCTCGAACCGAAGACCGAAAGCACTGCCTCTCTACTTGGTTGCAAGCGTGCAACCTTCACGATCCGACAGCGCTTCACCATCCAGAGCTAATCATTGCAGGGGAATTAGAAGGAGGATATTAGAACCACACCGGGATTCTAATTATGAGGACAAGAGGATTAGCCTAGCTCTAATTAGTCAACTAGGACCAACTAGAACTAGAACTAAAAGAACTAGAGGAGGCTCCAAAACTTGTATGTGTAATTATGGCGAATACCTCAAGTATATATATATAGGTTGGAGGGGAAGAGGAGGCCTGCCACCAAGGAGGGAAAGCCTCCTTGGGGCACCAACTAAGGGGGAGGAGTTACTCCTCCCCTACTCCCAATTCGGCCTCCTTCCTTAGGGAAGGAGGCATTTTCCCACTTGGGCCTTTTTGGCCCAATTTGCTTACCACCTCTTGGCCTTTTTAGGCCTATTGATATTTAATTAAATATAAAATTTTGTAAATAATTCTATACCATTATATATATATATATATATATATATATATATATATTAACATCTCCGGAAACTTTTTCCACCTATATATAATTTATCGGTAATACCCGGAATTACCCGATACTCATCAATACCCTTCCGATGACCCCGAAACACTTCTGGATCACGTGACTTTTATCAGAGGAGCAAATCCCACTCTTGAGCTATCTATTCCCTTGTCAAACTTTCTGATGAACCTGTAAGTGGTCGTTATGACCACCGTGTTACATGTGACGTTTGAGCAACCCCAAAGCCCACCGTATGGTAAGAAGTGACTATGATACTCTCATGGTCTAAGGAGCAAAATCACATGTTAACACTCTGTGTTATTACTATTGAATGCAAATGATATTATCTCAATTCATAACAAACAAGTTTGGGTTGATTCAATAAGAACGTTCTTCCAACGTCATAATCTCAATGTTGTTTTAGGATTATCTTTACACTTAAAAATATCCTAAGATCCTAAAAACATGATCACAAACAACACTTGAGCTAGTTGAAGAGGCAAGGCTAGGAACGTTTATTTTATCCATTTATCATTCCATACGTGCATATGATTTTTCCACTAAATCGCATATTCCAGGATTATAGCATTAATAGCATGAAATATAAACACTAAATTATGAATATGGAAATATAATAATATGATATTATTGCTTCTAGGGCATATTTCCAACACAGATCAACCAGGAACATGCTGCGGGAGATGGATCACGGATCGTTACCACTAAACACGCAGTGTCGTGCAGCGGAAGTAAAGTTGGGGCATCGCGACTTCTCCTCGTCCGATCTCCCTCGAACAACCTATCGTTGGATCCCATGTACAGGTTCGCTGGAGCAGCACAGGTGCACTGCCTCTAATGGTATTTGCGCGTGCAGTAGGAACACCATGCGGCGGACTGCTAGGTCCGAGCACACAACTCACAACAAGTGGAGGTGGCTTGTTGAAACACATGCAATGCCCTAGTGAGTGCGCCAAAGCGATCAACCCCATGAGTGTGCCGCACCTCCAATTTATATATATAGACATCCATCATGGGATCAACACTCGGGTCTCGCACAGATCCTAAAGCCGAAATTCTATTCGGCCTGGATGCGAGTCCAAGTAGGATCACATTTGACTGGTGGATTGGGATCCAGCCTCACAGGTTCCTTCCCTTAAGTGTGTGACCCCTTAGGTTCAAGTCGGCTTGGTCGCAGGTCAGATCACCTCCGATCTGCTCGGTTGGTAGCGACCTCTAGCAAGGCGTGCC
This sequence comes from Triticum aestivum, assembly GCF_018294505.1. Taxonomy (NCBI): domain Eukaryota; kingdom Viridiplantae; phylum Streptophyta; class Magnoliopsida; order Poales; family Poaceae; genus Triticum; species Triticum aestivum. The sequence goes on from NC_057811.1 coordinate 276,967,323, forward strand.
AACCACCAAGTAGACAATGAAGCCGGTTGGCGAACCTGTACAACATGTGACGAGGACATGACTACCTTGGATATGACCAAAAATATTGCATACATGCATATTTGTGAGGTGATTTCTAATGCAAACTATGCAATAATTTATTTATGTTATCTAGGACAAAAATACTTCACAGACTTGTGCCATGTGTAATTGCAGGTGTATGGGACATTTGTACAATCCACATATGAAGATAAGGGAAAAATGAAGTTTAGGTGTTGCTCAAAAAGTCCTCTCATGTCACTTTTGGGCCAAGAGAAAATAGAGTCCAAGTCTTTCACGTTCTGAACTCAGATTCAGACTACATAGACATACCTGACTCAAAACACCAATATCTCTTTCATCCGGACTCCGAATTGGGTAATTCTTTTTTTGTTGGAAAGTAGATTTCATGAACTTTCCAACCCAATTGGGTTCACCGTCAAATTTGTTCTGAATGTTGAGATATTGACGAAACTATCTGACGCTGCAGCAGAATCCGTGTCAAACTGCAAGTCCAAAGGTGTTGCATCACCTCCACTTGGGCCCATGAGCCTTGTACGACCTAGTTTTAGTTTTAGGCTGCCTTGGGATGTCCTCCCACCTCCTTGGCCACCAACCCTTCCTCCTATATAAGTAGATCCATCTAGTAGCTTTTTTCCTTGGGATTTGTTTAGTTAAAAGTTAGCCATTGCTGCAACTTTGTGTACTTCGTTTGTGTCCAACGGCCAGGCCAAGACCGCTTATGAAACCTCACTTTTATCAATACTTCATCTATATTCGCAATATTCAGATTGCTTTATCATATTCTTGATTATTCTTCGATTGATTGTAGGAATAGACCTTCGTGATCAGGTTGATTGTGCTCTGGCATGGTCAATAACCTATCAGAGTTGGTTTACCGATTGCTAAGGCGCAACATCATTGCACGCTTGTAGTCGGATCGGCAAAGTCGTCACTGGGAAATTGATAGTTATCATATCATCAAAAGATCAGGACACCCCCCACCTCTATATCAAGTGGTATCAATTTTTAGGTTGATCGGTGACAATTTCAGGTTATCCCTAGATTATTAGATTTATTTTCTTACCTTTTGTCCAACAAAAAGCCACAAAAAAGTTAGATATATTCATCCTTTGTCCAAGCCAGTCTGAGCCTTTGCAATTTTATTTTCAGTGCTTGCATAGTTGAATTATAGGTTGCATCATCGTGTTGAGTTGCTTGTCTTAGTGTCTAGTTCCTTTAGAGTTTTGAGTTCTATTCACATTAGTGAGGCCGGCGCTGCATCATTATCACTTCCGCTATCCACCACCTCCATCCATCAATTTCCACCACGTGCTAACCATTTTTGATTGTCAGAGTCATGGTTGAGGTCATTCGCATCTTCGCTTGATCCAATCTGCATCTTATCTAGTTTGTTTTGGAAAGAGCGAGAAAAAAAAGAGAGAGAAAAAACTAAAAAAAAAGTGAGAAAAAAAGAGAAGAAAAAAAGTAAAAAAACGTGAGAGAAAAAAAAAGAAGAAAAAAAGTGAGATAAAAAAATAGAGATACCGGCAATTTTATTTTCAGTGCTTGCATAGTTGAATTATAGGTTGCATCATCGTGTTGAGTTGCTTGTCTTAGTGTCTAGTTCCTTTAGAGTTTCGAGTTCTATTCACATTAGTGACGCCGGCGCTGCATCATTATCACTTCCGCTATCCACCACCTCCATCCATCAATTTCCACCACGTGCTAACCATTTTTGATTGTCATAGTCATGGTTGAGGTCATTCGCATCTTCGCTTGATCCAATCTGCATCTTATCTAGTTTGTTTTGGAAAGAGCGAGAAAAAAAAGTGAGAAAAAAGTAAAAAAAAGTGAGAAAAAAAGAGAAGAAAAAAAGTAAAAAAACGTGAGAGAAAAAAGAAGAAGAAAAAAAGTGAGATAAAAAACAGAGATAAGAAAAAAAACTAATTTCGGATCTATCTAGATTCAATCTCGTACCTGAATTCGGATTGGACTCTGTTTTGTGCCCCATTCAGTAAAATATGCATATCTTTCTCATACGAAGTCCGTTTTGGCTCCACAAGTACTCAAATTAAAGCTAGTGACGAGCCGCATCAGAATAGTCGCAAAAGGTTGTTCAATATTTAGCACCTCAAAATCGGCTTCTAAATAAGTCTTTTTGCCCTCCGAAGCTCGCGAACACAGCTTGTTCCAGTTTGAGAAAAAAATTGAATCCTCGTATCAACTCGGATTGAGTGATTCTTTTTGCGTTGGAAAGCTTGAGTCAGTAGCATTCTGTAGAAAAATTATCAGAAAATTGGCACAAACTTTTCCAAAGGAAAGTTGGAGAGAGAGTTTTTGGTATATCCCGCTTGGCAGTTGTTTCTCATCATTATCTTTACTGTTATTGTCATCTTCACTTATATCTTGCTATCCAGAGCTACATCATATCCTTTATTGCTGCTAGTTGTGCTACACCATGACCTCATTAGTGTTCTTGTCTCACGTCTCTAGTCCGGTCTAGCCTAGGACCAGCACAGTACCGTCGTTGAGCGTTTATTCAACATTGCATCTCTGAATTTATTATTGCTAATCATTTGCTACCATATATTTAAGCCTTCCAAGCTCCACATATTTCTACACCGTTTATATGTACATTCCCCTGGAAATCGCTTTACTCAATCTTCGGATTTATTTGATACCGCTGGTTGCCTGTCACCACCTGTTGCATGGTAAGAACTCTTAAGATATTGATACTTGCTTTACTGTGAGCGCTTTACCACCACATCCTATTAGTTCATAGGAACAATATTTTCGAATTTTGTTTCTTGTTTTCTACTAATTATGGTAGGTTCCGGAGTTGTTAGTTCTTGGGCATCATCGATCGTGGGAGACTTGCCACCACCTAAGAAAACACAACAACCGTCACAAGAGGAGCAATGACATCAGAATGCACATAATCAGGTTAATGTTTCCATGCCACCCTTTAATGGTCGTTTTAGGCCTGATTTATATATTGAATGGAGTACAAAATAAATGATATATTTGCTTCCCATAATTTTGATGAGCATGGACAATTTCAAGCTACAGTTAGTACTTTTAGTAGCTTTGCTTTAGTTTGGTGGAGTGAATATTGTCGGTTAAACCCTGATTTTATACCTACTACTTGGGATGATTTAAAACTTGTCATGAGAGATAGATTCATTGATGTTTATTATACTTGTGGCATGACTCAAAAATTACAACATTTAAAACAAGGCAGTGACACCGTATCAAAATATTATGATGATTTACAAACTACTTTCTTGCACTCATTTTTTGAAGAAAGTGAAGAAGATTCTATGGATAGATTTTTGGGGAGGATTAAACCGTGATATCCAATAGATACTAATTCATGAAGAGTGTTCTCCTATGGACCATTTGCTTTGTCTTACTTGCAAAGCTGAACAGGAAATAAAACGACGTGTTCCCCATGAGGAGAACAAGCGCACGATGCACATTCCAAGAGTTGATATGATTGTTCCTTCAACTACTAGGCATACTATGACAACCACGTTTGTTGTTTTGAGGACTAAATCACCTCCACCATGTGACACATCATCACCAAGAGTGCCTATATCATCTGAGTTGATCATAAAAGGTAATAACAAAGGTACTGATCTTCCACCTCCACATGAGTATGATGAATGCCTTGTTAGTTTCAATGCACCACGTGGTGACCTACCCACTGCTTTGATCACACCACCTATTTTAGAGGACTATGTTGATGATTTGACTTTGCCATGTGATCAAACAAATGCAATATCAACAATGTTGAGTGCACCCATTGAATTAATTGTTGATGCAAAAGAACCATGTGAATTAGGGAATAAATCAGATTTGGATCAAATACATTTGAAAATAATTGTGCCAATGTTTAATTTTTTTTATATGACCTCTAATCTTGGTGATGATTTTGTGTTAAATGACCTATTGAATGTTTGCTTATTTAAGCATGTTGTAGCATGTAAATTCAATGCAAATAAGGTTTATTCACCAATGGATGGTTTAATGATGAACATTGTCAATCTTTTGATATGAATAAGAGCTTCACTTACATGTGCAAACCGAGTTGCAATATTTTCATGCCTTCTACTTCTTGTGATAATATTTTGTCTTTATATTTTATGAACTATGAAAGTTACTCATGTATACATGTGTCATATGTGCAAAAACCAAGAGAAGTAAAAAATGGATGACATATACACATACAACATGTACACCTTCCTTGTCTCTTTTGTTAGCCACATTTCAGATTAAGCAATGCCGAGGGCTTTATTTTCAAGAAGGGGAGGATGATGAGGACAGGACTACCTTGGATACGTCCAAAAATATTGCATACATGCATATTTGTGAGGTGATTTCTAATGCAAACTATGCAATAATTTATTTATGGTATCCAGGACAAGAATGCTTCACAGACTTTTGTGACATGTGTAATTGCAGGTGTATGGGACATTTGTACAATCCACATATGAAGATAAGGGAAAAATGAAGTTTAGGTGTTGTTCAAAAAGTCCTCTCATGTCACTTTTGGGCCAAGAGAAAATAGAGTCCAAGTCTCTCACGTTCTGAACTCAAATTGGGACTACATAGACATACCTGACTCAAAATGCCAATATATCTTTCATCCCGACTCCGAATGGGGTAATTCTTTTTTTGTTGGAAAGTAGATTTCGTGAATTTCCAACCCAATTGGATTCACCTTCAAATTCATTCAGAGCGTTGAGATATTGACGAAACTATCTGACGCTGCAGCAGAATCCGTGTCAAATTGCAAGTCCAAAGGTGTTGCATCACCTCCACTTGGGCCCATGAGCCTTGTACGACCTAGGTTTAGTTTTAGGCTGCCTTGGGACGTCCTTCCACCTCCTTAGCCGCCACCCCTTGCTCCTATATAAGTAAAACCATCTAGTAGCTTTTTTCTTGGGATTTCTTTAGTTAAAAGTTAGCCATTGCTGCAACTTAGTGTACTTTCTTTGTGTCCAACGACTAGGCCAGGACCGCTTATGAAACCCCACTTTTATCAATACTTCATCTATATTTGCAATATTCAAATTGCTTTATCATATTCATGCTTGTTCTTCGATTGCTTGCAGGAACAGACCTTCGTGGTCAGGTTGATCGTGCTTTGGCGTAGTCAATAACCTCTCGGACTTGGTTTATCGATTGCTAAGGCGCAATGTCATTGCACGTTTGTAGTCGGATCGTCAAAGTCGTCTCCACTAAATTGATAGTTATTATCTCATGAAAGATCGGGACCCTAGCCTCTATCAACATGTCACGCTTAGGTTCCCTTTGCCACACGATATATGTTGACGGGCTCAAGGCGAGTCCGTCATCCTTGTGCTAGCCCGACCTCTTTCTTGTTCAAGTGATGCCGACCACAAACTGGATTATGTCATAATCCCTGTCGCATGGCCGTGCTTATCTTGGTCCGATCGCACGAGGGTCCCAGAGTATATCCCTCATGATCGACCATGTCCCACGGCATGGGTCTGGACTAGCCTGAAACCTACCTTTATAACTATCCAGTTACAGAGTAGAGTTTCGTCAGCCCAAAGCAGTTATGTCACCATCCCGAGTAGATGCACCAGCGCAGGTCTTAGGACATAGAGCGTATGTTGTAATAGAGACTCACGGATGACCTATTGTTGTGTCTCATAGTTGGATCTTTTCGACTCGGGCCTTATCTCGACTCGGATCCAACTATATTGAATCCAACCAGATCCTTCCGAGTCTATATTATCCGGCTAGCATATAATGCTCCATGGCTAGCGAGACCGATCCATCCACCGTGTCATATGCTAGTCTAGTTAGTTGTGCATCCACACATTCCTTTCGACTAGGGATATTTTAGGACGGCCATCATACAATGCATAGTCCAACAAACAAGTCACGTACTTGTTAATACGCATCATTGGTTGTGTCCAAGGATTATCTTTATTCATAAACACGGGAAATATCATCACACATGATTGCCTCTAGGGCATATCTCCAACAGTAACTCCTTTTGGTGTGATTCCGACACTGAAAATTCCTATAAATACATAAACCCCTGAAAGTTGACCTAGATGAGTTTTTCCGCCACAAGCCTTGGTTCCGAAGCGATCTCATTCGGAACCCTATTTTGGTACCTTGCCGGAGGGGGGAACTCATCACCAAAGGCCATTTTCATTGTCCCCGCTGCTTCAATGATGAGGTGGGCGCCAGCCCCAGGGCTGAGGGTATGTACCAGTAGCTCTGTGTTTGATCTCTCTCTCTCTCTATCTCTCTCTCTCTCATGCTCTTCATAGGATGGGATCTTGATGTACCATGAGCTTGTTAATATAGTTGGATCATATGGTGTTCTCCTCTCTCTATCATTGTTGTGATGAATTGAGTCTTGCTCTTTGAAGTTTCGTATGTTTGATTGCATATTTGGATTTGAGATCACTTGATGTATGTCTTGCTTGTGGATTCCCGTGGTGTCAATGGGGTAATTTATCGAGATCACATGACATATGTTTTGGTAATCAACTTGCGGATTCCCGTGGTGACATTGGGGTAATCTAGGCACATAGGTTGATGCACGTTTTCGTCCTACTTTCTCCGATAGGAACTTTGGAGTGATTCTTTGTCACACATTGAGGGGTTGTCACATGATTCAATTATGTTAGCACTGTTTAGAGATTGCACTAGTGAATGAACCCTAGGCCTTGTTTCCAAGCATTGAAATAACGTTTGTGCTCACTTTTGTTACTTGCTACCTTGTTGTTTTTATTATTTCAGATTATAAAAACTTATATCTACTATCCATACTAGTAAACTTGTATCACCATCTCTTCGCCGAACTAGTCAACCTATATAATTTACCATTGTATTGGGTATGTTGGGGACACAAGGGATTTCTTGTATTCGATTGCAGGGTTGTTGAGAGAGACCATCTTCATCCTACACCCCTCATGGATTGACAAACAGAAAGTGCGTTATATCGACTGGAGGGGGGGTGAATAGGCGATTTTATGAATTCTTCACTGAGGAATTTGCGGGTAAGGAAATTTCTAAGCGAAGAACAACTTGCAGCGGAATAAGTACTCAAGAGTAAGCATAGCAGGACATAGGCTTGGTCATCATGATGAAATGAAGAAAAGCACAGAGTACAGAAAGCGTAAACACAGGATAACACAAGATGAAGACAAACAGACTGAAGAAATTGAACTTAGGAAATTGAGAAAGTCTTCAGTCAAAGTCTTCAAACACATATATGAACAAGTGCACAACACAGTTATGAGGAAATGAAAGAGTTGAGGAAATAGAACCAGTAAGCTGGGTGAAGACAATGATTTGGTAGACCAGTTCCAACTGCTGTCTCAGTTGTACATCTGGTTGGAGCGGCTAGGTATTTAAACCTAAGGACACACAGTCCCGGACACCCAGTCCTGAACACACAATCCAGGACACCTAGTCCTCACCGTATTCTCCTTGAGCTAAGGTCACACAGCCCTCGCCCAATCACTCGTGGTAAGTCTTCAGGTGACTTCCGAACCTTCACAAACTCGGTCACTCGGCGATCCACAATTTCCTCTTGGATGCTCTAGACCATGACGCCTAACCGTCTGGAAGAAGCACAATCTTCAAAGGTAACAAGCGTCAGATCCACGCAGGATCAATCTCTTCAGTGATGCTCAATCACTTTGGGTTTGTAGGTGTTTGGGTTTGGGTTTTTCCTCACTTGATGATTTTCGCTCAAAGTCCTCGGAGGATGGGATGCTCTCAAATGACAAATGTCAGTTTCTCTCGGAGCAGCCAACCAGCTAGTGGTTGTAGGGGGGCGGCTATTTAGAGCCTAGGGAGCAGCCTGACATGATAAGACATAAATGCCCTTCAATGATATGACCGTTAGGTGGGTAGATATTTTGGGACAGCTGGCGCATAGCACAGCAACGGTCGGAAATTTGAGTATCAAATTCCTCAGGGCTATCATGTTCCTCACTGTGTAGGCAATCCGCACTGGCGAATTCCTAACTCCTCAGTCAGAACAAATTCCTCAGAGACCAGAAGAACTTCGTCTCTGTCACTGAAGAATATGACTGAACTGTATGAGATTTCCAATGGCTTCACTCGAAGGGATTGGTAGGTGTAGGATTTTGAGTTGAGCATCACATGGAATTTTTTCCTTAGTATTTCCTCGACCCCCTTTAACAGTACGGTGTTTCCTATGACTCAAGAAAGGGAAAATGAAACTACGAAAACAAAAGTCTTCACGCTTCATGTTCCTCAAATGAATACCAAGTCTTCAAGGTCACACCAATTTCTTCACTTTCAAACTCTTCAGAAAGTCTTCAGTCGAAGAACTTCATTTTTAGGGGTCGACTTTCTCTGTAAATATCAAACTCCTCATAGACTTATAGACCTGTGTACACTCATAAACACATTAGTCCCTTAACCTATAAGTCTTCAATACACCAAAATCACTAAGGGGCACTAGATGCACTTACAATCTCCCCCTTTTTGGTGATTGATGACAATATAGGTTAAGTTCTCTATGGGGATAAACATATGAAGTGTAAATCCTGATATTGAGGAATTTGATTGCAAGATATAGAAGAAATCCCCCTGAAGATGTGCATAGTGAGGAATTTGCTTTTGAAGCAATGCACACTTGAAGAGTAAAATCATGGAGATCTCCCCTATATCTTGTAAGAAGAATTTGAAATGCATGATGAAATATGGTGACTGATGTAATTCAGCATCCGTGCAATAACATTAACGAGGAATAAGCATGCAGAAGAAACAGCAAAACTATCAGGCCATCATAGAGTTTAAGTTTACAACTCGATCCAACAAAGTCATCAGAAGAACGAGAGTTGTAATGCCCATATAGATAGACCTGCTTGAAGACTAACTCAAATTTCTCCCCCTTTGTCATCGAATGACCAAAAGGTTCAAAAATGAGGACTAACGCCCCTGAAGAATATCAAGGTGATGAAGGAGCGCCAGCGTTGTTGGGGTCGTTTGTTGATGTAGGGCCTACCGCAGTGTCGTCCAAGTCTTCATGCTCGTCGGTGTCACGCGATGAAGAATAGGAGCTAGCCACCAAGGACGGAACCTTGACCTTCTTGTATTTCTTCGGTGGAGGTGTAGACCAGTCAAAGTCCTCCTTGATACCCATTTTCTTCATATCTTCTACGCTATAAATGTGCGACAGAACAGCCCAGGTGCGGTTGAGGGTTTCATGAAAGTAGTAATGGTTTTTCTTCACTGCGTTGTGGGTAGCAGTCATGTTGTGAAGAATTGAACCAAACTGACGCTTGACCCATTTGTGATTGCGATCAACCTTCTGGTGAAGACTGAGGAGAAGCTCACGGTCAGTCATCACCCTGGGAGCTATGCCTTGAGGATTTGGCTTGGTTGCGTTGGCGGCAGAGTCATGGGTGGCAGAGTCATCATTGGTGGAGTAGGATGCAGCCTTGCGAAATTGACCATCCAATGGACGAATGCCTTCATCAATAATAGCAGTAGCCTTGTCCTTTTCATCAGCTGAGGAAAATGTCCGTTTGAGGACTTCAATCGGGGGCAAGTAGCTGCAATGGTTCAGTGTATCAGCTTTGTAGTTGAGTGAAGACCTTGTTCTGATGAATCTCATAATCCACGGAGCATAAGGCTTCAACTCAAACGGTGACATTGCGACATTGGCCAGAGTCCTCATGAAGAAATCATGGAAGTTGACGGGAACGCCATGAATGATATTGAAAAGCAGATTCTTCATGAAGCCAACGACTTCTTCTTCATTCGAGTCGTGGCCCTTGATAGGACTCAATGTCTTTGTCAGAATGCGATAGACAGTCCGAGGCACATATAACAATTCCTTCACAAGGAATTTAGTTCTTGGGGCCTGACCTGGCTTCAATGGCTTCATCAGCACTTGCATATAGTGATCTGTAAGCTCAGGTTCACTATAGACGCAACGAGAAGCTTCAAGGGGAGGACTGAGAGGAAAAGCACGAAGCAATTCAGTAGCTGGTGCCTTGTAGTGAGTATTTTCAGACATCCAGTCCACGACCCATGAATTCACATCATCAGAGTCTCCGGTGATGTGCAGAGTTGCATAAATTGAAGAATGAGCACTTCATTCCAATCACATATATCAGTGCAGAAATTTAACAGTCCAGCGTCGTAAAGAACACTGAGGACTGGCACGAAGCACGGCAGAGATTCCATATCCACGTGAGGAATGTGCTCATGATCGAAGACTTTGTCTTTGTTGAACAGCACTGAGGAATAAAAATTTGCCTGGCTGGCAGTCCAGAAACGCCTCTTCCTAATGCGAGCAGAGTCATAGGGGTTGTAATCAGTGAAGAATACGTGCTCGCCGAAGAAATCATTAGCCTTGAATTTTTGCTTCCTTGAGAATGGATCCTTTGGCTTGGGCAGAGGAGTGTCAGTCAGTTGCATTACAACCTCAGGAATCACAATCTCAGGTTCTTCAGGCTGAGGAATTTCTGGTTCCTCTTCAGTGGCAGCTTAGGTCTTCAATTCTTCATTTTCATTTTGTTCAGCACTAGTGGCTGGAATTTCTTCATGAGCTTCATCATATCCCATTTCAACTGTAGTTGTTGGGGACTGAGGAATTTGTTGCAATGGTGTGAAGAGTGGAGAGTTGGGGTGCTGACTTTCCCAAAAGTCATCATTCATCACCGGTGTGGTACAGCTAATGTCCACGTCTTCATCTTCTATTTCTTCAACGCCGACCTCTTCAGCAGTAAACTGAGGCATAGGCGAGGAAACTGTGGGGGTTGAAGGGATTTTATCCACTTCAATTTCTTCATCCATCTGCTCTGACGAAGCAGCAGAAGGATTTTCTTCATCAGATCTGCTAGGGATCACATATTCTTCATCAAAAGGGACGATTTCCTGTGATGGCATGGAGGAAACAGGAACAGCATCAATTGGATTAGCAAATGAGCTTGTCAATTTCTTCATCTTCTTCGGTGATGAAGAATCTGAAGGAGCTGATGCTTTCCTTTTCTTCACTGCTGCACGCTCTGCAGCCTTGGTCTTCTTCACATCTGATGCAGATGGAAGAATTGGAGTTGGGGTAGGCGCAGGAGGAGCAGAGGAACGTGGTTGATTTTCTTCAGGCACAACTGATGCAGTTGCCCTGACGTCTTCATTTTCTTCAAGCGCACCACTAGTGAATGCCCTGGCAATTTCATCAGCGGCTGGAATGCAGTCATCAGCCCTGGAACTCACATTTTCTTCAGCAGCCTGAATGTCATCAGCAGTGTTGGCATGTTCTTCAGTTGGCTGAGTAGATGCTTCAGCCTGAGGAATTTCTTGTTGCAATGGGGCTGCAACATTTGAGGTGAACTTCTCAGTTAGTTTAACAAACCTGACCTTGGCTCCTTTCCATTCAGCATAGTAAGCATTGAAATCATCGCTGAGGACTTTGATTTCAGACTGGATCTTCACAAGTTCATCAGTTGTCATAGAGACAACGTTGTTCTTCAGGAATTTCTCCTTCCTGTACTGCGCTTTCTTGAGCTGCCTGGCCTTCTCAAATTTCCATTTCTCTTCTTGGATGAAGGCAGTCAGCATATGACTTTGGCCAGGAGTCAGCTTGAAGTCGGGCACATGAGTGTTTGGGTCCTTGTGCCAGAGATCAATGTAATCGAGGATCAACTTTGGATCCAAAAGCAGAGGCACATTTGTGCCCTTGGCTCTAGCGGCCCTGACTTGCCTATCTCTAATGATTTCAGCAAGTTCTTCATCATCAGCTTCGTCTTCTTCAGACGGCACTTGGAAGGCGACCTGCTTCTTGTGAGGACTTGGGCGAGAGCCTCGTCTAGCAGTGGTCTTTGTTTTCAGCAGAGAGGGTCTTGTTGAAGAATTTGGTGCAGCTGAGGAACTAGCTGAAGCTCCTGAGGCAATAGAGATGCCTGTAGTCCTTTGGCACGTGGCAAGATGCACAGGTGCTGAGGATTTGGTCGGAGCAGCTGAGGACTTTGGAGGAGCAGGAACAGTGTGAGGAATTGGCTGTGAGGACATTGATGGTGAAGCACTTGGATTACGCGCAGGCTTCTTTGCCATGGATTTCTTCGGCTTGATAGAGACCTCAGCGGCAGCAGCAGCAGCAGAGTCTTCATTGAATTTCCTCACTGCTTCTCTAGCTTGTTTAGCTAGCTTGGCCTGGCGCTCGGCCCATTCATCAGGATAATCCTCACCACGCTTGAGGCTGGTGAGATCAGCTTCTTGGCCAGGTGCCAACGGAGGTCTTGAGCATGGAGGATTGAGTGTGAATTTCTTCATGTACTTGGGAGTCACATACCTGTACTCCCTCCACTCTCTTGCACATCTCCTCTCTATCTTCTGAATGCGCACCTTGCGCTGATTTTTATCTTCCTCAGGGGGTGTGCAGTACCCAGCATAGATGTCCTCAGGGATTTCAAATGCAGTGTTGATCTCAGGCCTCTTTCCTCCTTTCTGTGGCTTCTTTCCATCAGCCATTTTCTTCAGATGAGGAATTTGAACAATTGAATTCTCTGAAGAAGTATGCAACCTTTCTTCGAGGAATGCTGCAAATGAGTTAAGTTGATGAGAACCTAGTGATTCAGCAGCGGACATGAGTACCTGTGAACAGAGTATAGCTGCGAGGAATTTGAAGAGGTCATATGCGTTCTCAGAAGATTTTTCAAAAAGAACAAGTTTGAGGAATTTGACCAGATGAGTCTTGAAGAATTTCACTAAGCGTTCTTTGTCTTAGGTTCCAGAGTTGTATAGATCGAAGATCCACACAATTGAGGAATCTCGAAGAAAAATTATTGCTTAGAGAAACGAATCAAGAACAGATGACATGTGAGGTGTTTAGTGTGAAGAATTTGAAGAATAAACACCTTTGAAGATTTTGTAGAAATCATTTGAATCAAGGAGGGCAGTAAAAGTAACTTTTAATTACCCTGAACGAAGAACACGACAAACTGTGAGGTAGAGATGAGAAGTTCATCTATGCAAATCTTCCACGCCCTAACTCGGCGGATGAAGACGGCTACGGCGGCGGCGGAGTGAAGATTTTCGCGGCCGGCGCGAGTACGGCGGCGACGAGGTCGAGGCAGTGAAGCTCTTCCTCACTGGCGATGATGAAGTAGCGGCGGCGCTAGGGTTTGAGAAGCTCGAGCTGGAGAGAGGTCGAGCGGAGTAAAGGAAGTGAGGAAGGGGAGAGGGGGTATTTATAGCCACGGTGAAAAATTGTTCGCCCGAAGAAATTGGACGAACGTGCCCCTGACCCTTCTCATTCGCTTGACATGTGTCACCCACGTACTGAGAAGTGGAGATCGTGTTAGATCGTGGGTGAATAGATAAGTATTTCGTGGGATGCGGAACGGTTTGAGCGGCAAAGCCAAAAATTTGGATAAGATAAGTTAAAAGTTCCGTTCGCAAATTCTTCAGCTGACAAGGACACAGTGAAGATTTTGAACGAGTTTCAAATAGAACGCACATGAAGAATTTGTGAATAGATTGGATTGAGTATAGCATAGAGGGGGAAGGGTCCGATCACATTCACTTAGCAGAAAAACCAACTTGAAGAATTAGCCATAAGTGAATGTTGTAGAGGACATAAACTCATATATATATATATATATATATATATATATATAGCCAATGAAGAAAAACGACGGAGAAGGTGAAGACAATGCAAAGTTGAAGAACATGAACAACTGAGGAATTTCAGAAACTGAAAAAAAAAACTCAAATTGAAGATTTTCAACTTTTGTGGTGGCGTGACCCACCGTATAAGAATGATGATTTCAGACACCGCGTACAATTGTCGTAGGGCTCTGAGAATCAAATTCTTCATTAATTTCTTCACACTTAGAGTGTTATTCTTCATTGATTGAAGAAAAACGTTTCTTCATGTGTTGCACATCTAAGTCATCAATTTTGCATAAGTGTTAGGATGAGTGTCCTTTTCAAAGAACATTCGAAGATTCTAGGATATTTAGCCCACACCGCAACTTGCTAAATCTCTTCTCATCCAAGGGCTTTGTGAAGATATCGGCTAGATGTTCTTCAGTCTTCACATGCTCAATAGAAATGTCGCCCTTCAACACATGATCGCGAAGAAAATGATGACGAATCTGAATGTGCTTTGTCTTCGAGTGCTGAACTGGGTTGTGAGCAATCTTGATGGCACTCTCATTGTCACAGAAGAGAGGCACATTCTTCACGTTGACGTCGTAGTCCTTGAGAGTTTGCTTCATCCACAGCAATTGAGCACAGCAAGAACCAGCAGCAATGTACTCAGCTTCAGCAGTAGACAGTGATACGCAGTTCTATTTCTTCGAGGACCAACAGACCAAAGATCGTCCGAGGAAATGACACGTTCCAGATGTTGACTTGCGGTCCACACGATCACCAGCATAGTCAGAGTCAGAATATCCAATGAGATCAAAAGCCGAGCCCTTGGGGTACCATAATCCAAGTGTTGGTGTGTGAGCTAGATATCGAAGAATATGTTTCACAGCCTTATGGTGTGATTCCTTCGGTGTAGCTTGAAATCGGGCACACATGCAAACACTAAGCATTATATCTGTTCTAGATGCACATAAATACAATAAAGAACCAATCATGGAGCAGTATAACTTTTGATCGAAGTCAATACCATTTTCACCAGTGCATAGATGGCCATTTGTGGGCATAGGAATTTTGACGCCTTTGCAATCTTGCATGCCGAATTTCCTCAGTACATCCTTGAGATATTTCTCCTGAGATATGAATATGCCATTGCGCTGTTGACGAATTTGAAGACCTAAGAAGAATTTCAATTCTCCCATCATAGACATTTGATATTCTTCACTCATCATATAGGCAAATCCATCACTATAACGTTGGTTAGTACAGCCAAAGATAATATCATCAACATATATTTGGCACACAAACAATTCACCATCATAAGATTTAGTGAAAAGAGTAGGGTCGAGTGAACCGGGTTTGAAGCCTTTCTTCATGAGGAATTCCTTCAAAGTACCATACCATGCCCGAGGGGCCTGCTTGAGGCCATAGAGGGCCCTATTGAGTCTGAAAACTTTGTCAGGATGCTTTGGATCTTCAAAACCTGTGTGTAGCCTTGAGCTACAAGCCGTGCCTTATTCCTCACCACAAGGCCATTTTCATCTTGCTTGTTGCGGTAGATCCACTTTGTGCCAATGATATTGTGCTTGCGAGGATCTGTACGTTTAACCAGTTCCCAGACGTTGTTGAGTTCGAATTGATGTAATTCTTCTTGCATGGCCTGAATCCACTCAGGCTCCAGAAATGCTTCATCTACCTTAGTGGGCTCTGTGATAGAGACAAAAGCATAGTGCCCACAAAATTTAGATAAATGTGAAGCTTTTGAGCGTGTGAAAGGACGTGGTGCTTCAATGTCATCGATGATCTTTTCAACTTGCACTTCTTTTGCAACGCGAGGATGAACTGGTTGTCGTCGAGGAATTTGATCAGCATTTTCTTCAGCACCATTTTCTTCAGCATTTTCTTCAGGTGCATTAGCTCGACGTTCTTCACGTTCTGGAATGAATTCTTCAGCAGATTCTTTGGTAGGAATGACATCCTCGGTAGCCTTGAACTTGATAGTTTTCTGAGGTGCTGGTTCATCTATCAGAGAGGGTAGATGCTCTCTTTGCGAGCCATTAGTTTCATCGAACCGCACATCTACAGTTTCAACAACCTTGTGAAGAACATTGTTGAAGACTCTGTAGGTGTGCGAGTCCTTTCCGTAACCAAGCATAAAACCTTCATGTGCTTTTGGTGCAAATTTAGCATTGTGATGAGGATTTCTAATCCAGCATTTAGCACTGAAGACTTTTAAATAACTCACATTGGGTTTCTTGTCAGTGAGGAGTTCATAGGCAGTCTTCTTGAAGAATTTGTGAAGATATATCCTGTTGATGATGTGGCACGCAGTATAAATTGCCTCAATCCAGAAGTGACGAGGCGTCTTGTACTCATCAAGCATAGTGCAAGCCATCTCAACAAGAGTTCTGTTCTTGCGCTCCACGACGCCATTCTGCTGAGGAGTGTAAGGAGCAGATAACTCATGAGTAATACCAAGTTCATCAAGACCAGAATTCTTGAACTCAGTTCCATTGTCACTTCTGATGTGCTTGATTTTCACACCGAAGTTGGTTGAAGCCCTCGAGAAAAATCGTTTGAAGACTTCCTGCACTTCATGTTTGTAAGTGACAATATGTACCCAAGTGTAACGAGAGTAATCATCAACAATAACAAAGCCATAGAGAGATGCATCATTTGTGACTGCAGAATAATGGTTAGGACCGAAGAGATCCATATGAAGCAATTCAAATGGTCGAGTAGTGGTCATGATAGTCTTTGCTGGATGCTTAGCCTTGGTCATCTTTCCAGCTTCACAGGCTCCGCATAAGTGATCCTTGAGAAATTTGACATTCTCAATGCCAATGACGTGCTTCTTCTTCGCAAGAGTGTGCAAATTCCTCATGCCTGCATGACCAAGTCATCGATGCCAGAGCCAGCCTTCTGAAGCTTTTGCATGTAGGCACACGGCTGGTTGTGGTCCTGTAGAGAAATCAACAATATACAAGTCTCCTCTCCTAAAGCCTTCGAAGACTTTGGAATTGTCAGCTTCCATGATCACAACACAACAATACTTGCCAAAGACAACAACCATATCAAGATCGCAAAGCATTGAGACAGACATGAGGTTGTATCCTAAGGACTCGACAAGCATGACTTTGTCCATGTGTCGATCCTTTGAGGTCGCAACCTTACCTAGGCCCAATACCTGACTTTTTCCTTTGTCGGCGAAGATGATATGCTTCAGATGTGATGGAGATAAGGGAGCATCCATCAATAGGTTCTTTTCACCAGTCATGTGATTTGTACATCCACTATCAAGGACCCACTCGGTGGCTTTGGGTTGATCATCCTGCAGATGAATTAGTGCAACTTACGAACTTCGTATACTTCATCAGTGAACAATATGACATCAATTCATCAGATCAATTTCATCAAGAAACAGAACAGATAAAATAGTATGAGGACGTGAGAAATGAAAGTTCATTTCTTCATGATTAGCCTGCGTCCTTTCAGACACTCTTCAGGTCTCCAGAAAATTCTTCAGACGTTTGAGCATGTCTGGAGACCTGACCCTGCATAAGAGATTAGTCCTTTTTCTTCACCACCCACATCTGAAGGGGTGGCAAAGAGTTCATCACTCTGTGAGCTCCATACGAGAAAGGTGGCATAGAAGCCAATCCATTTTGTTTCACATAAGAGGAATTAGGGTAAGCATATGAATAAGCAGAGAAATTCTTCGAGGACTTATGAACATAATGATTAGAAGAATAATGCTCATATTCATAGCCCTTAGCTCTTCCCTGCGAAACAGAGTTGTTAGCACGATGATAATCATATAAGGACTTTGATCCTTTTGAGGAATTTGATCCATGTGAGGAATTCGATCCGTATGAGGACTTGGATCCATATGAAGAATTTGGTCCATATGAAGAATTTGATCTGGGGTTCCTATTCTTCACAGGTGGTGTCATGAGCACATTCACCTGAAGACTTTCAAGGCACCTTTTGGGAACCCAGATTTTCTTCATATGGGAACCGTTCCTGCAGTTAGTGCCAACATATCTAGCAAATACTTCACCATTCTGATTTTTAAACAGTTTATAGTTGGAGTCAAATGACTCATCAGAAGAATGAGAAGATTCACCTGTAAAGCCAGATAAATTTGATGGATCAACTGGAGGTCCCTTTGCAGCAACCCATGAGGTTTTGGGGTACTGCTCAGGCTTCCAATATGTACCATCAGCATCGAGTTTCCTCTCAAAGGCAATACCCTCTTTCCTAGGGTTCCTGTTGAGGATCTGCTTTTTAAGCACATCACAAAGAGTGTGATGCCCTTTGAGGCTTTTGTACATGCCTGTCACATACAATTCTTTCAGCCCTGCATCGTCAGTGATACTAGCAATGTCCTCAGATGAGGAATTAGTGATAGCAGAGACAGTTGAAGAATTTGTAGCATTAGAAGCATTTGAACATTCAGGTGAAGAATTAGCAGATTCACGTTCAATGCATTTCAAACATGGAGGAACAAATTATTCCTGAGCAGAGCTGATTTGTTGAGCAAGTATGAATCACGCTCCTTCTGAAGATCTTCATAACTCACTCTTAGCTTCTCAAGATCTTGCTTTCTTTGAAGAAATTCATAATAAAGCTTCTCTCAGATAAGAGAGTGTTATGATGACCTTGAAGGTTGTCAAATCTAGACTGAAGTCTCTGAAGATTTTCAGTCAAGGTTTTAGTGCGATCCATTTCTTCACCCAACATATCATCACTTTTATCTAGCATGTTTTGAACCTTTTCCAAGGCCTTTTGTTGTTTAGTGGCAATACAAACAAGCTTGGTATAGCTAGGTCCAAAATCATCATCAGATTCATCATCACTAGACTCGGATGAGGAACATTCGGTTACCTTGGCACCTTTTGCCATGAGGCATGGTGCAGAAGATGATGGTTCAGGTTCGAAAGTCATTGTTTTGAGTGATTCCTTGAAATCCTCAAACCAGGGATCATGACAAGTTCGATGACCTTCATAGACGTCAGAGATTCGGTCCCAGATAAGCTTAGCATTGCAAAGATGCATAATGCGCCTGAATTCATCTCTGGATAGGCAGGAACAGATGATATCCTTCGCCATGATGTCAAGTCGAGTGTACTTGTGAATATCATCAGTGTCCGCCATCTTGTATAGATCGGTAAGACCAATCTCAGTGACGGTCCACAGCTCGCTGTTCATTGCCATGAGGCGCTTCCTCATCATGGCCTTCCACTTGGGATAATCATGACCGTCAAAGATGGGGCATGTCACTTTCTTCATACCTGCGGTCGACATAACTAAAACTCCAGGCGGTTAAACCAAAATCACACAGAACAAGGGAGTACCTTGCTCTGATACCAATTGAAAGTGCGTTATATCGACTAGAGGGGGGTGAATAGGCGATTTTTATGAATTCTTCACTGAGGAATTTGCGGGTGAGTAAATTCCTTAGCGAAGAACTACTTGCAGCGGAATAAGTACTCAAGAGTAAGCATAGCAGAACATAGGCTTGGTCATCATGATGAAATGAAGACAAGCACAGAGTACAGAAAGCGTAAACACAGGATAACACAAGATGAAGACAAACAGACTGAAGAAATTGAACTTAGGAAATTGAGAAAGTCTTCAGTCAAAGTCTTCAAACACATATATGAACAAGTGCACAACACAGTTATGAGGAAATGAAAGAGTTGAGGAAATAGAACCAGTAAGCTGGGTGAAGACAATGATTTGGTAGACCAGTTCCAACTGCTGTCTCAGTTGTACATCTGGTTGGAGCGGCTAGGTATTTAAACCTAAGGACACACAGTCCCGGACACCCAGTCCTGAACACACAATCCAGGACACCTAGTCCTCACCGTATTCTCCTTGAGCTAAGGTCACACAGCCCTCTCCCAATCACTCGTGGTAAGTCTTCAGGTGACTTCCGAACCTTCACAAACTCGGTCACTCGGCGATCCACAATTTCCTCTTGGATGCTCTAGACCATGACGCCTAACCGTCTGGAAGAAGCACAATCTTCAAAGGTAACAAGCGTCAGATCCACGCAGGATCAATCTCTTCAGTGATGCTCAATCACTTTGGGTTTGTAGGTGTTTGGGTTTGGGTTTTTCCTCACTTGATGATTTTCGCTCAAAGTCCTCGGAGGATGGGATGCTCTCAAATGACAAATGTCAGTTTCTCTCGGAGCAGCCAACCAGCTAGTGGTTGTAGGGGGGCGGCTATTTAGAGCCTAGGGAGCAGCCTGACATGATAAGACATAAATGCCCTTCAATGATATGACCGTTAGGTGGGTAGATATTTTGGGACAGCTGGCGCATAGCACAGCAACGGTCGGAAATTTGAGTATCAAATTCCTCAGGGCTATCATGTTCCTCACTGTGTAGGCAATCCGCACTGGCGAATTCCTAACTCCTTAGTCAGAACAAATTCCTCAGAGACCAGAAGAACTTCGTCTCTGTCACTGAAGAATATGACTGAACTGTATGAGATTTCCAATGGCTTCACTCGAAGGGATTGGTAGGTGTAGGATTTTGAGTTGAGCATCACATGGAATTTTTTCCTTAGTATTTCCTCGACCCCCTTTAACAGTACGGTGTTTCCTATGACTCAAGAAAGGGAAAATGAAACTACGAAAACAAAAGTCTTCACGCTTCATGTTCCTCAAATGAATACCAAGTCTTCAAGGTCACACCAATTTCTTCACTTTCAAACTCTTCAGAAAGTCTTCAGTCGAAGAACTTCATTTTTAGGGGTCGACTTTCTCTGTAAATATCAAACTCCTCATAGACTTATAGACCTGTGTACACTCATAAACACATTAGTCCCTTAACCTATAAGTCTTCAATACACCAAAATCACTAAGGGGCACTAGATGCACTTACAATCTCCCCCTTTTTGGTGATTGATGACAATATAGGTTAAGTTCTCTATGGGGATAAACATATGAAGTGTAAATACTGATATTGAGGAATTTGATTGCAAGATATAGAAGAAATCCCCCTGAAGATGTGCATAGTGAGGAATTTGCTTTTGAAGCAATGCACACTTGAAGAGTAAAATCATGGAGATCTCCCCTATATCTTGTAAGAAGAATTTGAAATGCATGATGAAATATGGTGACTGATGTAATTCAGCATCCGTGCAATATCATTTTTTGAATCGGCGAACATTTTATGGATCAATAAACTATTTTGTGAATTATGAAAAAATATCAATTTTTAGGATATTTTTCAATTCATGATCATTTTTATACTGATGAAATTTTCTTCAATTTCATTAACATTTTTTAATACAAGAACTTTTTTAAAAAATCATGAACATTTTTTATTTCCCAGACATTTGTTTTCAAAATTGCACACATTTTCTGAATCCACAATTATTTATGAATTATTAAACATTTTATTTCAAAATTCGCATTTTTTTAATTTTTGGAACTTTTTTGAAGTCCCTAATTATTTAAAGTAGAAAAAAAGACGAAAAAGAAAAAAATTTAAAAAACAGTCCGCTTGGACATGGGTCGGCCCCAACAGGAGCGCTTTGTCTTCTCCTAGCATGTAGAGCACAGTATAGAAGGTTCCTACTACATGGACCGGCCCAGGTGGGGATTCCCCAGTGTGAAACATTTTTTATCACTTATAGATGGCATCGGTGGGTAATATTTTGCAATTTTGGGAGAAATTTTAATGATGTACCATCAGAAGCAATAGCCCCTTATTTATTAGGTAAAGATTAGGTACCCCTCAAAAAATAAAATAGGTATATAAGAAAAGAACAAAGGGTGTTTTCACTTATGGGGGCAGAGTGGGTAATTTACTTAGACTTTAGAGGCAGTTTAGGATATGACGGGTGGATGGACCAAAAAATTCTAGAAATGCACCTTACTTTATTATTATTAGGTATAGATTTATTTCCAGGTTTATAATTAAGGGATTTCTATTTTCGTGCCCTCCGTTCCTAAGTTCTACTATGTTTTGTCCCACCCTCTAACTTGTGCTCACTTTTGCCCTACTCTGCCAACTGAACCTCACATATGGCCAAATGCAGCATTTCCGTTGGTTCAACCCCTTTGACCGTTACATGCATCACAGTGAGAATATGAAAGTGCGCCACTGTAAAGTACGGCCACGTCAGCCAGCCGACGGTTAGTAGTTGATGCATAGCACAACAGAGCGTCATTGCTAGACTAGCTGATTCCAGTGATGGCTGGACGATATTTTGGCCTCTACCATTAGCTGGTGCTCGTGCACGTCGAGGGGCGGCATCAGGATAGGGGGTGGATGAAAACGAAGGCAGTGGGTGAGTACCATCGTGGCCTGAGTTTGGTGTTTGTAGGCAACAAAGCTATAGCACGGATTCGAATGATTTTTTGTGTTGGTGTTGTTCTACGGCTTCTGGCGTGCAGTTTGACATGGTCACATGACCAAATGGTCACCAGAGCGTCTTCATGAGCTTATGCCAAAGCAGCAAAGGGGGGTCGCAATTAATGGCACTACGACACAAAAACTTTGAGAAGGAGAGCGGGAAAAGTTGTGGAGCTCACGTTAAGGTTGTGGAGCACATTAAGTAGGCGGGGATGTGTTGTAGGTGACGAATCGATAGCAACGCCCTAGGCTGTAGACAGCTAAGAAGGTGACAATAGCAGTGATTCAAGGCGTCCAGTCTAGCAATCTTCATCGTATAGGTTAACGGTGGCAAGGTGAAGCTAAAGGACATGGTGGTGAGGCAAGAGGGCACAGGGCTATGTTGGTTGATGTCGGCATGCCATGCCGTTCTCGGTCATGGTTGGAGAGCGAGCAAGAGGGGATAGTGATCGATAGTAGATAGGTTCGAACAAGTGGTATCATGCTTATCTCTTGGTGTAGAGTTGGGGACGAAGAAGGCCTTGAAGGGGCGAAGCAGGAGCAGGTACCCTTGGTTGCGTCGTCCACTACCACTAGGCACGAGGTTGAAGACGGGGTTGCTTGTAGGTGGGCTGGGTTCCATAGTGCTGGGCCTCTAGGTCAGTTTTGATCTCTCTACCTCTCTCTCCCTTTATTTCTATCCTTTCCATTTATATTTGAATATATTTTAGATAAAAAATAAAACCATCTAGAAAATTAACTAAGAATATAATGATTTTATACAAAACACGGACATTTTTACGTCGATGGGATTAACTGAGATACCAGCCCATGAACGTCGCCCGAGCGTCCCCCCTTCACCACAACACCGTACTGAATCATGTGGTTTAGTCCCACATCACCGCGCGAGAGGCGTGTTGACCTTCTTAAATAGCAGAGAGGTCCATATGCAATAAACTACTTCTATTATGAAGGAGATGATGATTTGATATCTGATCATCTCTTCATCTCTTTCACAAAGTAAGCGTAGATGCTCTTACTATAATAAAAATATCTTTTTACATGTGGCATCAATTTCACAATTTATCTGATCAAACTAGAGCACAACACTATTACTTTTCATTTTCAGAAAAATCAAAGAAAAGGAAAAAAACTAAAAAATTAAAATCCTTGTGCATGAAGCCCTCCTGTGCGGACTAGTAGGAGGGGAAAATCATAAAATTGCAATACCACAAGTTTAAAAAACCTTCACAAAATGGCCTATCTAGTATGAAGTTGCATTGATTTCAAGGCATATGCCTATGCCCCTGGCCACTTCCATGGCATACTCCATGATAACAAGTTAAAATTTTGCACAGCTATGACTGTTACCACTGTGAACATTGTTGCCATAGGAATTGCATTTTTTGGAATAAAAATTATTATTTCCATTTTTCAAGTGCTAGAAATGGTTTTTTGTGTGTGAGGGAAGTACTTGAAATAAGCTATAAAATTTGGTATTTTCATTTTTCTAGAAGGTAGACCACATTGGAAGACCACTGACCAAGTTTCATGAATTTCAGAGTATTATTGCTATATTTCCAAGATTTACTAGATTTTCAGTAAATTATGAGATTTTGCTCAAATTTGAACTACAACTGTGATGTCGTTTGGTACTGAAAATTGAAAAAAAATCATGTTATGCTCTAATGTTGGTGGTGCATCCACTTGGGATAACCAAAGTTGAAATTCCGAACCATTTGATATGAATGTTCAACATTTCAAGTTACCCATTTTCAAAAATATCAAAGAAAGATGAAAAAAAATACTAAAAACTTAAAATCATTGTGCATGAAGCCATCATGTGTGGACTAGTAGGTGGAAAAAATTCATAAACTTTCAATACCACAAGTATTTTTTACCTTGAATACCACAAGTTTTGAAAAGTCAACATTGCAAGTTTGACCCCATTTTAAGTAAGTTTTGCATGATGCTATTTTTGGTAAATTTTGCATGTTGCTATTTTTGGCAAGTTTTGCATGTTGCACTATGTTTGAACATGAAAAACCCTCTGCTAATATTTTTGGCAAGTTTTGCATGTAGCACTATGTTTGAACATGCAAAACCCTTTGAATGTAGGAAATCCGAAACATAGCATACAACTGCTGATTAAACACATTGAAATAACATACTGTTTGCAGTTAAAAGGGCATCCACATGTTGGATCCACAGTACTAGCTAGAAGTGGTTTGGAGATGGTTAATATGGTGAGCCAGGCGGCGGTGGGAGCGTTGAGCATTCTGCTCAAACTGCGCTGATAACTCATACTGCTCCACCACTTTTGGGGCATTCTTGCAGCCAGCCTTGGCCTCCACGGTGACCAGCGACATGGCTAGAGATTGCGTTGGAATTTCCCCAGAAAGGAAGGGATGATGCAGCACAGCTACGGTAAGTATTTCCCTCCGTTGTGAAACCAAGGTATCAATCCAGTAGAAGAACCAAGCAACACTATATAAATGGTACGTGCACACAAAGAACAAATATTTGCAACCCGATGCGTAAGAGGGGTTGTCAATCCCTCCTCGATAAAAAGATAGATAAATTTGTATGAGATTGGGTAAATAGATCTGAACAAAACACGAAATAAAATAAGTAAATAAAAAGTGCAGCAAGGTATTTTTGGGTTTTTGAAGTAATAGATATGAAAATAAATATGGCAAAAGACAGATCGGAAAGCAAATATGATAAAAGATAGACCCTGGGGCCGTAGATTTAACTAGTGGCTTCTCTCAAGAAAATAGCGCACAATGGGTGAACAAATTACAATTAGGAAATTGATAGAAGAACAAATAATTATGACGATATCCAAGGCAATGATCATGTATATAGGCATCACATCCAAGATTAGTAGACCGACTCCCGCCTGCATCTACTTCTATTACTCCACACATCGACCGCTATCCAGCATGCATCTAGTGTATTAAGTTAATGGAGAAACGGAATAATGCAATAAGAACGATGACATGATGTAGACAAGATCTATTCATGTAGGAATAGACCCCATCTTTTTATCCTTAATAGCAATGATACATGCGTGCCTCGCTACCCCTTTTGTCACTGGGTGAGGATACCGCAAGATCAAACCCATCACAAAGAACGTCTTCCGATTGCCAGAAAAATATATCTAGTTGGCCTAACTAAAACAAAGATTCGGAGAAGAAATACGAGGCTATAAAGATCATGCATATAAGAGAAGAAAACTCAAATAATATTCATGGATAAAAATCTGATCATAAACTCGAACTTCATCGGATCCCAACAAACACACCGAAAAAAGTCATTACATCAAATAGATCTCCAAGATACCATTGTATTGAGAATCAAAAAGAGAGAAGAAGCCATCTAGCTAATGCCTACGGACCCGTAGGTCTATGGTGAACTACTCATGCATCATCGGAGGAGCACCAATGAGGATGATGAACCCCTCCATGACCGTGTTCCTCTCCAGCGGAGTGCCAGAATAGGGCTCTAGATTGTATCTCATGGTTCTGGAACTTGTGGCTGCTGGAATTATGTTTCGTCGACTGATCCAAAAAAATCACCAAAATGTTTTTCTGCATTTGGACTCCGTTTAATAGAGATATTCTGCGAAGTAAAAAAACAAGCAAAAAACAGCAACTGGCACTGGGCACTATGTCAATAGGTTAGTTCCAAAAAAGTGATATAAAGTTGCTATGAAATGAATATAAAACATCCAAGATTGATAATATAACAACATGGAACAAGAAAAAAATTTGGAGACGTTGGAGACGTATCAGCATCCCCAAGCTTAATTCCTACTCGTCCTCGAGTAGGTAAATGATTAAAACCGGTTTTTTGATGTGGAATGCTGCCTAACATGTTCATCACATATTCTTTTCTTTTGTAGCATAGACATTTGGACTTTTAGATGGTTCAAAGCAATGGTCTATATTTGACATGAAGACTTCAATACTCAAGCATATCAACAAGCAATGATGTCTTTCAAAATATCAACACTAAAGAAAGTTATCCCTATCCCATCATGCTCAATCATTGATCCATTCACGAAACAAACTCAAATATTAGCTACATCCAATGCTCAAGTATGATCATAGTGCTCCCTAGTTGGTGCTTTATAAGAGAAGATGGAGACTCAAATAAAAATAAAAATTGCATAAAGTAAAAAAGACAGGCCCTTCGCAGAGGGAAGCAGAGATTTGTAGAGGTGCCAGAGCTCAAAGCTTAAATTGAGAGATAATTTTTTTTGACAGGCATAATTTTCCCGTCAATGAAAACGACCGAGTAATTCCCAACATTTTCCATGCTAGATACATCATAGGCGGTTCCCAAACATAAAGTAAAGTTTATTCCTTTTTCCACCATACTTTCACACTCCACGGCTAGCTGTATCCACGAGTACCGTCCATGCCAACACTTTCCAAGGAATTTATCATTTTACAACATAAAGTCAATTTCTTTTTCATTTTGGGACTGGGAATCCCTATTACCACCGTACTCTCGTGCAATGACAAGTGAGTAAACACTCATCTTGAGAATAACACATCTAGCATGGAAAATATTGGCCACCCCCTGCCGCCCTATGAGCGGTACGAGCACACAAAAAGGAAATTCATCTTGAAAATTAGAGATGGCGCATACAAATTTACTTAGAACGGCACGAAAATACTGCATATAGGTAGGTATGGTGGACTCATATGGCAAAACTGGGTTTAGGGATTTTGGATGAACAAGTATTATTTCTACGTAGTACAAATGAAGGCTAGCAAACAGACTGAGAAGCATCCAACCAAGAAACAAAATTTCACAGAAATGAGCATTGAGCATAACTAACACCGAATAATGCACCACAAGTAGGATGTAATTTCATTGCATAACTATTGACTTCCGTGCTTGCATAGGGAATCACAAACTTTACACCAATATTCTTACTAAGGCATAATTACTCACCAACATGACTCACATATTACTACCATCATATCTCAAAACTATTACAAAGAATCAAGTTTATTTTGTCCAATGATCTTCATGAAAGTTTTTTATTATATCCCTCTTGAATATCTATCACTTTGGGACTAATTTCATATGTTGCAATTGCTTTTGATAAACTCAACAAATTTTAGTGAAGAACATGAGCATAAAAGTTTTCATCTCTCAAAATAATCTAAGTGAAGCATGAGAGAATTTCTTCAAAAATTTGCTAACTCTCAAATAATTCTAAGTGAAGCAGGAGAGTATTTCTCAAAAATATAAAAGCACACCGTGCTCAAAAAGATATAATTGAAGCACTAGAGCAATTCCATAGCTCAAAAAATTTAAGTAAAGCACATAGAGAAATTCTAACAAATCATTGTATAATTTTGGCTCTCTCAAATAGGTGTGTCCAGCAAGGATAGATGAGACAAACTAAAAAGCAAAACAAGCTCATATAATAAATGACGCTCCAAGCAAAACTCATGATATGTGACGAATAAAAATATAGCTCCAAGTAAAATTACCGATGGTTGTTAGATGAAAGAGGGGATGCCTTCTGGGGCATCCCCAAGCTTAGTTGCTTGGTTCCCCTTGAATATTAACTTGGGGTTCCATGGGCATCCCCAAGCTTAGGCTCTTTTCACTCCTTATTCCTTCATCCATCATGATCTCACCCAAAACTTGAAAACTTCAATCACACAAAACTTAACAAAACCTTCGTGAGATCCGTTAGAATAATAAAGCAAATCACCACTCTATGTACTGTTGTAAACCCATTCATATTTTATTATTGCATTATATCTACTGTATTCTAACTTTACCATGGCTTATACCCTTCAATACAATCCATAGATTCATCAAAATAAGCACACAATGCAACAAAAACAGAATCAGTCAAAAACAGAAAAGTCTGTAGTAATCTGAACTCTAACCATACTTCTGTAACTGCAAAACTTTTGAAAAATTAGTACAACGTAGGAAATTTGTATATCAATCTTGTGTTATAAATTCAGAATTTTTCATCGCTTCTGTGAATTTAGACAATTTTGTTCCTGGACGCAAAAGTTTCTCTTTGTCGACAAGATCAAATCAACTATCACCAAACATGATCCCAAAGGCTTTAATTGCCACAAACACTAACTAAAACATAAAAAACAGAAACATAACAGTAGCATAATTGTGCAAACACTCAAAAATAGAAAGAAAAAGGCAAAAATAAATTTTATTCATTGGGTTGCCTCCCAACAAGCGCTATTGTTTTATGCCCTAGCTAGGCATAATGCATGGATTCAAGTATTATCATCTTTAGTTTTCAACTCCTCAATCACACAACTAGAATTCTTCAAGGATTTAGCATGCATATTTTCAATAACAATTCTTCTAGGAATAAGATTGAAGAATGCATTCTTGCAAGTAGGGCCTTTCATCACTTCAACAAAATTGGGATGAATACTAATCATTTTAAGATCTTCTTTGTTGTTATTAGAAGTGGCACCCTTGTTATTAGTGACTTGAGTAGACTTGCAAATTTTTACGGGAGTTTTTTCAATAGTTTTAGCATAAGAAAAGGTCGAGCTTAAGTTACTAAAAAATTCTTCCAACTTATCAATCCGAGAAGAACTTGCTTCTATTCTTTCATTAACTACAGTTTCCTTTTCCCTTAGTAATTTCAAAACACCACCCGCTTTTGACCCAATTTTATTAGCAAGATTATGCATCCTTTTATCCAAATTTTGAATTTGTTTCTCAGCGATCATCTTCTTTTCAATAGCATCTAATCTTTGCATAACATGCTCAAGACTTAAGGTTGTTTCATTAATAATGATAGGTGGTGCACCCACTAGATCTCGCATGGCCTTAAAACTTCCAAAGATGGACACATCAAGAAATTCCCACCGGTAATCGTATCAAGGACGAATCTATACCAAGAGGTAATGCCCACATAAAAAATGCAAAGAATAATAACAGTAGATTGCTTACGAACAGATCTATTATGAGCATTGAAAATCCTATACCAAGCATCTTTTAGATGCTCCCCTCCCCTTTGTTTAAAATTAAGAACCTCGTTCTCGGGGGTACACACAATAGAGGAAGAACTAGACATAATGACAAAGTAGGCAAGCAAGGTTGCAAGCAAAAAGATAGATCTGGCGAGAAAAAGACGAACAGAAAAGAAGGCGAATAAAAGGCAAATTTTTGTGAAGTGGGGGAGCTTAAAACGAGAGGCAAATGGAAAATAATGTAAATTGTAAGGAGATGAGATTTGTGATTAGGAACCTGATAGATGTTGATGATGTCTCCCCGGCAACGACGCTAGAAATTCCTTTGACGTGGCTAGAGACTGTGTCGGTATTCCCAAAGAGGAAGTGATGATGCAACACATGAAGGAAATATGCCCTAGAGGCAATAATAATGTTGTTATTTATATTTCCATATATCATGATAAATGTTTATTATTCATGCTAGAATTGTATTAACCGGAAACTTAGTACATGTGTGAATACATAAACAAACAGAGTGTCACTAGTATGCCTCTACTTGACTAGCTCGTGGAATCAAAGATGGTTAAGTTTCCTAGCCATAGACATGAGTTGTCATTTGATTCACGGGATCACATCATTAGAGAATGATGTGATTGACTTGACCCATCCTTTAGCTTAGCATGATGATCGTTTAGTTTGTTGCTATTGCTTTCTCCATGACTTATACATGTTCTTATCACTATGAGATTATGCAACTCCCGAATATCGGAGGAACACTTTGTGTGCTATCAAACGTCACAACGTAACTGGGTGATTATAAAGATGCTCTACACGTGTCTCCGTTGGTGTTTGTTGAGTTGGCATAGATCGAGATTAGGATTCGTCACTCCGATTTTCGGAGAGGTATCTCTGGGCCCTCTCGGTAATGCACATCACTATAAGCCTTGCAAGCAATGTGACTAATGATTTAGTTGCGGGATGATGCATTACGGAACGAGTAAAGAGACTTGCCGGTAACGAGATTGAACTAGGTATTGAGATACCGACGATCGAATCTCGGGCAAGTAACATACCGATGACAAAGGGAACAAGGTATGTTGTTATGCGGTTTGACCGATAAAGATCTTCGTAGAATATGTAGGAACCAATATGAGCATCCAGGTTCCGCTATTGGTTATTGACCAGAGACGAGTCTCGGTCATGTCTACATATAGTTCCCAAACCCGTAGGGTCCGCACGCTTAACGTTCGAGGACGATCGGTACTATGAGTTTATGTGTTTTGATGAACCGAAGGTTGTTCGGAGTCTCGGATGTGATCACGGACATGACGAGGAGTCTCGAAATGGTCGATACATAAAGATCAATATATTGGAAGGCTATGTTTGTACATCGAAATGGTTCCGGGTGAGTTCGGGCATTTACCGGAGTACCAGAGGGTACCGGAACCCCCCGAGGAGTCTATGGGCCTTATTGGGCCTTAGTGGCAGAGAGGAGGAGGCGGCCAAGGTGGGGGCGCGCCCCCCTCTCCAAGCCCAATACGAATTGCGGTGCAGGGCGGCCCTTGTTTTCCTTCTCCCTCTCTCCTCCTTCCTTCTTCTCCTACTCCAACTAGGGAAGGGGGTGGGAGTAGGACTCCCCCCTTGGGCGCGCCATGAGAGGGCCGGCCCTCCCCTCCACTCCTTTATATACGGGGGAGGGGGCACCCCATAGACACACAAGTTGATTTTTTAGCCGTGTGCGGTGCCCCCTTCCACAGATTTCCACCTCGGTCATATTGTTGTAGTGCTTAGGTGAAGCCCTGCCCGGTAACTTCATCATCACCGTCATCACGCCGTCGTGCTGACGAAAATATCCCTCGACCTCAGTTGGATCTAGAGTTCGTGGGACGTCACCGAGCTGAACGTGTGCAGATCACGGAGGTGCCGTACTTTCGATACTAGGATCGGTCGGATCGTGAAGACGTACGACTACATCAACCGCATTGTCATAACGCTTCTGCTTTCGGTCTACGAGGGTACATGGACAACACTCTCCCCTCTCGTTGCTATGCATCACCTAGATGGATCTTGCGTGTGCGTAGGATTTTTTTTTGAAATTACTATGTTCCCCCAACAGTGACATCTGAGCCAGGTCTATGCGTAGATGTTATATGCACGAGCAGAACACAAAGAGTTGTGGGCGATAATAGTCATACTACTTACCAGCATGTCATACTTTGATTCGGCGGTATTGTTAGTTTTCAATGAATTTTCTGATTCATACATTACACTGTGAATAGATTGTTACTTTAGCATAAGAAGTCATATGATAATACATATATATGTTATAGTTTTAAGAATGATCATGATGCCCTCATGTCCGTATTTTATTTTATCGACACCTCTATCTCTAAACATGTGGACATATTTTTCGATGTTGGCTTCCGCTTGAGGACAAGCGAGGTCTAAGCTTGGGGGAGTTGATACGTCCATTTTGCATCATGCTTTTATATCGATATTTATTGCATTATGGGCTATTATTACACATTATGTCACAATACTTATGCCTTTTCTCTCTTATTTTACAAGGTTTACATGAAGAGGGAGAATGCCGACAGCGGGAATTCTGGGCTGGAAAAGGAGCAAATATTAGAGATCTATTATGCACAACTCCAAAAGTCCTGAAACTCCACGAAAGTCAGTTTTGGAATATATTAAAAATATTGGGCGAAGAAAGCACCAGAGGGGGCCACACCCTGTCCACGAGGGTGGAGGGCGCGCCCCCTGCCTCGTGGGCCACCTGGAAGCCCCCGGATGCCCATCTTCTGGTATAAGGTGTCTTTTGCCCTGGAAAAAAATCGTAAGGAAGCTTTCAGGACGAAGCGCCGCCGTCTCGAGGCGGAACCTGGGCAAAACCAATCTAGGGCTCCGGCGAGCTGTTCTGCCAGGGAAACATCCCTCCGGGAGGGGGAATCGTCACCATTGTCATCACCATCAATCCTCTCATCGGGAGGGGATCAATCTCCATCAACGTCTTCACCAGCACCATCTCCTCTCAAACCCTAGTTCATCTCTTGTATCCGGTCTTTGTCTCAAAACCTCAGATTGGTACCTGTGGGTTGCTAGTAGTGTTGATTACTCCTTGTAGTTGATGCTAGTTGGTTTATTCGGTGGAAGATCATATGTTCAGATCCTTCATGCATATTAATACCCCTCTTATTATGAACATGAATATGATTTGTGAGTAGTTATGTTTGTTCCTGAGGACATGGGAGAAGTCTTGTTATAAGTAGTCATGTGAATTTGGTATTCGCTCGATATTTTGATGAGATGTATGTTGTCTTTCCTCTAGTGGTGTTATGTGAACGTCACTACATGACACTTCACCATTGTTTGGGCCTAGGGGAAGGCATTGGGAAGTAATAAGTAGATGATGGGTCGCTAGAGTGACAGAAGCTTAAACCCTAGTTTATGTGTTGCTTCGTAAGGGGCTGATTTGGATCCATATGTTTCATGCTATGGTTAGGTTTACCTTAATTCTTCTTTCGTAGTTGCGGATTCTTTTGAGAGGGCTTAATCATAAGTGGGATGGTTGTCCAAGGAAGGGCAGTACCCAAGCACCGGTCCACCCACATATCAAATTATCAAAGTAACGAACGTGAATCATATGATCATGATGAAAACTAGCTTGACGATAATTCCCATGTGTCCTCGGGAGCGCTTTCCTTTATATAAGAGTTTGTCCAGGCTTGTCCTTTGCTACAAAAAGGATTGGGCCACCTTGCTGCGCCTCGTTTACTTTTGTTACTTGTTACCCGTTACGAATTACCTTATCATAAAACTATCTGTTACCGATAATTTTAGTGCTTGCAGAGAACACCTTACTGAAAACCGCTTGTCATTTCCTGCTGCTCCTCGTTGGGTTCGACACTCTTACTTATCAAAAGGACTACGATAGATCCCCTATACTTGTGGGTCATCATTTTGTAATAGAGTTATCGGCAACTGGCAGGAGCCATATGGTTGTCACTTTATTGTATGCAATGCAATCGCCCTGTAATTGTTTTTACTTTATCACTAAGCGGTAACGATAGTCGTAGAAGCAATAGTTGGCGAGACGACAACGATGCTACAATGGAGATCAAGGTGTCGCACCAGTGTCGATGGTGATCATGACGGTGCTTTGGAGATGGAGATCAAAGGCACAAGATGATGATGGCCATATCATATCACTTATATTAATTGCATGTGATGTTTATCATTTATGCATCTTATTTTGCTTAGTTCGGCGGTAGCATTATAAGATGATCTCTCACTAAATTTCAAGGTACAAGTGTTCTCCCTAAGTATGCACCGTTGCGAAAGTTCGTCGTGCCGAGACACCACGTGATGATCGGGTGTGATAAGCTCTACGTTCACATACAACGGGTGCAAACCAGTTTTGCACACACAGAATACTCGGGTTAAACTTGACGAGCCTAGCATATGCAGATATGGCCTCGGAACACTGAGACCGAAAGGTCGAGCGTGAATCATATAGTAGATATGATCAACATAGTCATGTTCACCATTGAAAACTACTCCATCTCACGTGATGATCGGACATGGTTTAGTTGATTTGGATCACGTGATCACTTGGATGATTAGAGGGATGTCTATCTAAGTGGGAGTTCTTAAGTAATATGATTAATTGAACTTTAATTTATCATGAACTTAGTACCTGATAGTATTTTGCATGTCTATGTTGTTGTAGATCAATGGCCCGTGCTACTGTTCCTTTGAATTGTAATGTGTTCCTAGAAAAAGCTAAGTTCAAAGATGATGGTAGCAACTACACGGACTAGGTCCGTAACTTAAGGATTATCCTCATTGCTGCACAGAAGAATTACGTCCTGGAAGCACCGCTAGGTGCCAGGCCTGCTGCAGATGTTGCTGATGACGTTAAGAACGTCTGGCAAAGCAAAGCTGATGACTACTTGATAGTTCAGTGTGCCATGCTTTACGGCTTAGAACCAGGACTTCAACGTTGTTTTGAACGTCATGGAGCATATGAGATGTTCCAGGAGTTGAAGCTAATATTTCAAGCAAATTCCCGGATTGAGAGATATGAAGTCTCCAATAAGTTCTACAGCTGCAAAATGGAGGAGAATAGTTCTGTCGGTGAACATATACTCATAATGTCTGGTTACCACAACCACTTGACTCAGCTGGGAGTTAATCTTCTTGATGATAGTGTCATTGACAAAGTTCTCCAATCACTGCCACCAAGCTACAAGAGCTTCATGATGAACTATAATATGCAAAGGATGGATAAGACAATTCCCGAGCTCTTCGCAATGCTAAAGGCTGCGGAGGTAGAAATCAAGAAGGAGCATCAAGTGTTGATGGTCAACAAGACCACCAGTTTCAAGAAAAAGGGTAAAGGGAAGAAGGGAAACTTCAAGAAGAATGGCAAGCAAGTTGCTGCTCAAGTGAAGAAGCCCAAGTCTGGACCTAAGCCTGAGACTGAGTGCTTCTACTGCAAAGGGACTGGTCACTGGAAGCGGAACTGCCCCAAGTATTTGGCGGATAAGAAGGATGGCAAGGTGAACAAAGGTATATGTGATATACATGTTATTGATGTGTACCTTACTAATGCTCACAGTAGTGCCTAGGTATTTGATACTGGTTTTGTTGCTAATATTTGCAACTCAAAACAGGGACTACGGATTAAGCGAAGATAGGCTAAGGACGAGGTGATGATGCACGTGGGAAATGGTTCCAAAGTCGATGTGATCGCCGTCGGCACGCTACCTCTACATCTACCTTTGGGATTAGTTTTAGACCTGAATAATTGTTATTTGGTGCCAGCGTTAAGCATGAACATTATATCTGGATCTTGTTTGATGCGAGACGGTTATTCATTTAAATCCGAGAATAATGGTTGTTCTATTTATATGAGTAATATCTTTTATGGTCATGCACCCTTGAAGAGTGGTCTATTTTTGTTGAATCTCGATAGTAGTGATACACATATTCATAATATTGAAACCAAGAGATGCAGAGTTGATAATGATAGTGCAACTTATTTGTGGCACTGCCGTTTGGGTCATATTGGTGTAAAGCGCATGAAGAAACTCCATTCTGATGGACTTTTGCAATCATGATTATGAATCACTTGGTACATGCAAACCATGCCTCATGGGCAAGATTACTAAAACTCCGTTGTCCGGAACAATGGAGAGAGCAACCGATTTATTGGAAATCATACATACTGATGTATGTGGTCCAATGAACATTGAGGCTCGCGGCGGGTATCATTATTTTCTGACCTTCACACATGATTTGAGCATATATGGGTATATCTACTTGCTGAAACATAAGTCTGAAACATTTGAAAAGTTCAAAGAATTTCAGAGTGAAGTTAAAAATCATCGTAACAAGAAAATAAAGTTTATGTGATCTGATCGTGGAGGAGAATATTTGAGTTACGAGTTTGGTCTTCATTTCAAACAATCTGGAATAGTTTCGCAACTCACGCCACCCGGAACACCACAGCGTAATGGTGTGTCCGAACATCGTAATCGTACTTTACTAGATATGGTGCGATTTATGATGTCTCTTACTGATTTACTGCTATCGTTTTGGGGTTATGCTTTAGAGACGGCTACAATCACGTTAAATAGGGCACCATCTAAATCTGTTGAGAAGAAACCTTATGAACTGTGGTTTGGCAAGAAACCCAAGTTGTCGTTTCTTAAAGTTTGGGGCTGCGATGCTTATGTGAAAAAGCTTCAAACTGATAAGTTCGAACCCAAATCGGAGAAATGTGTCTTCATAGGATACCCAAAGGAGACTGTTGGGTACAACTTCTATCACAGATCCGAAAGCAAGACATTCGTTGCTAAGAATGGATCCTTTCTAGAGAAGGAGTTTCTCTCGAAAGAAGTGAGTGGGAGAAAAGTAGAACTTGAGGAGGTAAGTGTACCTGCTCCCTTATTGGAAAGTAGTTCATCACAGAAATCAGTTCCTATGACTACTACACCAATCAGTGAGGAAGCTAATGATGATGATCATGTAACTTCAGATCAAGTTACTACTGAACCGCGTAGGTCAATCAGAGTAAGATCCGCACTAGTGGTACGGTAATCCAGTTCTGGAAGTCATGTTACTTGACCATGACGAACCTACGAACTATGAGGAAGCGATGATGAGCCCAGATTCCGTGAAATGGCTTGAGGCCATGAAATCTGAGATGGGATCCATGTATGAGAACAAAGTGTGGACTTTGGTTGACTTGCCCGATGATCGACAAGCCATCGAGAATAAATGGATCCTCAAGAAGAAGACTGACGCTGACGGTAATGTTACTGTCTACAAAGCTCGACTTGTTGTGAAAGGTTTTCGACAGGTTCAAGGAGTTGACTACGATGAGACCTTCTCACCCGTAGCGATGCTTATGTCCGTCCGAATCATGTTAGCAATTGCTGCATTTTATGATTATAAAATTTGGAAAATGGATGTAAAGACTGCATTCCTGAATGGATTTCTGGAAGAAGAGTTGTATATGATGCAACCCGAAGGTTTTATCAATCCAAAGGATGCTAACAAAGTGTGCAAGCTCCAGCGATCCATTTATGGACTGGTGCAAGCATCTCAGAGTTGGAATAAAGGTTTTGATAGTGTGATCAAAGCATATGGTTTTATACAGACTTTTGGAGAAGCCTGTATTTACAAGAAAGTGAGTGGGAGCTCCGTAGCATTTCTAATATTATATGTGGATGACATATTGTTGATTGGAAATGATATAGAATTTCTGGATAGCATAAAAGGATACTTGAATAAAAGTTTTTCAATGAAAGACCTCGGTGGAGCTGCTTATATATTGGGCATCAAGATCTATAGAGATAGATCAAGACGCTTAATTGGACTTTCACAAAGCACATACCTTGATAAATTTTTGAAGAGTTCAAAATGGATCAAGCAAAGAAAGGGTTCTTGCCTGTGTTACAAGGTGTGAATTTGAGTCAGACTCAATGCCCGACCACTGCAGAAGATAGAGAGAAAATGGAAGTCATTCCCTATGCTTCAGCCATAGGTTCCCAATGCTGTGTGCCTTGCTATTAGTTTAGCACGGAGGTACCAAAGTAATCCAGGAGTGGATCACTGGACAGCGGTCAAGAACATCCTGAAATACCTGAAAAGGACTAAGGATATGTTTCTTGTTTATGGAGGTGACAAAGAACTCGTCGTAAATGGTTACGTCGATGCAAGCTTTGACACTGATCCGGATGACTCAAAGTCACAAACCGGATACGTATTTATATTGAACGGTGGAGCTGTAAGTTGGGGCAGTTCTAAGCAAAGCGTCGTGGCGGGATCTATGTGTGAACCGGAGTACATAGCTGCTTCGGAAGCAGCAAATAAAGGAGTCTGGATGAAGGAGTTCATATCCGATCTAGGTGTCATACCTAGTACATCGGGTCCAATGAAAATCTTTTGTGACAATACTGGTGCAATTGCCTTGGCAAAGGAATCCAGATTTCACAAGAGAACCAAGCACATCAAGAGACGCTTCAATTCCATCCGCGATCAAGTCAAGGAGGGAGACATAGAGATTTGCAAGATACATATGGATCTGAATGTTGCAGACCCGTTGACTAAACCTCTCTCATGAGCAAAACATGATCAGCACCAAAACTCCATGGGTGTTAGTATCATTACTGTGTAATCTAGATTATTGACTCTAGTGCAAGTGGGAGACTAGAGGAAATATTCCCTAGAGGCAATAATAAAGTTGTTATTTATATTTCCTTATATCATGATAAATGTTTATTATTCATGCTAGAATTGTATTAACCGGAAACTTAGTACATGTGTGAATACATAGACAAACAGAGTGTCACTATTACGCCTCTACTTGACTAGCTCATGGAATCAAAGATGGTTAAGTTTCCTAGCCATAGACATGAGTTGTCATTTGATTAACGGGATCACATCATTAGAGGATGATGTGATTGACTTGACCCATCCTTTAGCTTAGCATGATGATCGTTTAGTTTGTTGCTATTGCTTTCTCCATGACTTATACATGTTCTTATCACTATGAGATTATGCAACTCCCAAATACCGGAGGAACACTTTGTGTGCTATCAAACGTCACAACGTAACTGGGTGATTATAAAGATGCTCTACAGGTGTCTCCGATGGTGTTTGTTGAGTTGGCATAGATCGAGATTAGGATTTGTCACTCGATTGTCGGAGAGGTATCTCTGGGCCCTCTCGGTAATGCACATCGTTATAAGCCTTGCAAGCAATGTGACTAATGAGTTAGTTGCGGGATGATGCATTACGGAACGAGTAAAGAGACTTGCCGGTAACGAGATTGAACTAGGTATTGAGATACCGACGATCGAATCTCGGGCAAGTAACATACCGATGACAAAGGGAACAACGTATGTTGTTATGCGGTTTGACCGATAAAGATCTTCGTAGAATATGTAGGAACCAATATGAGCATCCAGGTTCCGCTATTGGTTATTGACCAGAGACGAGTCTCGGTCATGTCTACATAGTTCTCGAACCTGTAGGGTCCGCACGCTTAACGTTCGATGACGATCGGTATTATGAGTTTATGTGTTTTTATGAACCAAAGGTTGTTTGGAGTCCCGGATGTGATCACGGACATGACGAGGAGTCTCGAAATGGTCGAGACATAAAGATCGATATATTGGAAGGCTATGTTTGGACATCAGAGTGGTTCCGGATGAGTTCGGGCATTTACCGGAGTACCGGAGGGTTACCGGAACCCCCCGGGAGTCTATGGGCCTTAGTGGGAGAGAGGAGGAGGCGGCCAAGGTGAGGGCGCCCCCCCCCCAAGCCCAATCCGAATTGGGGTGGGGGCCGGCCCCCCTTTTCCTTCTCCCTCTCTCCTCCTTCCTTCTTCTCCTACTCCAACTAGGGAGTAGGACTCCCCCTTGGGCGCGCCATGAGAGGGCCGGCCCTCCCCTCCTCCACTCCTTTATATACGGTGGAGGGGGACACCCCATAGACACACAAGTTGATTGTTTAGCCGTGTGCGGTGCCCCCCTCCACAGATTTCCACCTCGGTCATACCATTGTAGTGCTTAGGCGAAGCCCTGTGTTGGTAACTTCATCATCACCGTCATCACGTCGTCGTGCTAATGAAACTCTCCCTCGACCTCAGCTGGAACTAGAGTTCGTGGGACGTCACCGAGCTGAACGTGTGCAGATCGCGGAGGTGCCGTACTTTCGGTACTAGGATCGTTCAGATCATGAAGACGTACGACTACATCAACCGCGTTGTCATAACGCTTCTGCTTTCGGTCTACGAGGGTACGTGGACAACACTCTCCCCTCTCGTTGCTATGCATCACCTAGATGGATCTTGCGTGTGCGTAGGAATTTTTTTGAAATTACTGCGTTCCCCAACAACACAGCTACGGTAAGTATTTCCCTCAGTTGTGAAACCAAGGCATCAATCCAGTAGGAGAACCAAGCAACACTATGTAAATGGTACCTGCACATAAAGAACAAATACTTGCAACCCGACACGTAAGAGGGGTTGTCAATCCCTCCTCGGTAAAAAGATAGATATATTTGTATGAATTTGGGTAAATAGATCTGAATAAACCACAAAATAAAATAGACCCCGGGGCCGTAGATTTCACTAGTGGCTTCTCTCAAGAAAATAGCGCACGGTGGGTAAACAAATTACTGTTGTGCAATTGATAGAAGAACAAATAATTATGACAATATCCAAGGCAATGACCATGTATATAGGCATCACGTCCAAGATTAGTAGACCGAATCCTGCCTACATCTACTACTATTACTCCACTCATCGACCGCTATCCAGCATGCATCTAGTGTATTAAGTTCATGGAGAAACGGAGTAATGCAATAAGAAAGATGACATGATGCAAACAAGATCTATTCATGTAGGAAGACCTCATCTTTTTATCCTTAATAGTAACGATACATGCGTGCCTTGCTACCCCTTCTGTCATAGGGTGACGACACCGCAAGATCGAACCCATCACAAAGAACCTCTTCACATTGCAAGAAAAATCAATCTAGTTGGCCTGACTAAACCAAAGATTCAGAGAAGAAATACGAGGCTATAAAGATCATGCATATAAGAGAAGAAAACTCAAATAATATTCAAGGATAAAAATCTGATCATAAACTCGAACTTCATCGGATCCCAACAAACACGCCACAAAAGTCATTACATCAAATAGATCTCCAAGAGACCATTGTATTGAGAATCAAAAAGAGAGAAGAAGCCATCTAGCTACTGCCTACGGACCCATAGGTCTATGGTGAACTACTCACGCGTCATCGGAGGAGCACCAATGAGGATGATGAACCCCTCCATGATCGTATTCCCCTCCGGCGGAGTGCTGGAATAGGGCTCTAGATTGTATCTCGTGGTTCTGGAACTTGCAGCGGCTGGAATTGTGTTTCGTCGACTCCCCTAGGGTTTCTGGAATATTTGGGTATTTATAGAACTGAGAGGCGGTGCATCGGAGCTCCGTGGGCCCCATAATACATCAGGGAGCGCCCTAGTGTATCTGGTCCCCACGGGCCTTCCCTCGTACACTTCCTTGGCTCCAAAGTTGTCTTCTGATCCAAAAGAAATCACCAAAAAGTTTCGCTGCCTTTGGACTCCGTATGATAGGGATATTCTGCGAAGGAAAAAACAAGCAAAAAACAGCAACTGGCACTGGGAACTATTTCAATAGGTTAGTCCCAAATAATAATATAAAGTTGCTATAAAATGAATATAAAATATCCAAGATTGATAATATAACAACATGGAACAAGCAAAAATTATAGATACATTAGAGACGCATCAACCAGCGCCAGATGATTGTCGACATCATCCTACAAGTGCTCCTGATTAACCATGTGCTCATCCTTGTCGTCCAAATTAATCGCTAGATTCATGCCTGCCTGAGCAGGATGAGTGACGATCTCCAAACCCCTGATAGCCCTCGTCTTATGGATCCTCGTCCTGTGCAATGATCTCCAATCCCCCTTGATAGCCCTGCTCTTGTGCATCCTCCTGTGCGATGATCTGCAACCCCCTGGTAGCTCTTCCCTTCTTCGTCCTCCTCCTCGTCGCTATCTCCTCGTCAGTCACCTCTTCGATGACCTATATAATACACAAATTCACCAGCCCTCCGCATCTTGATTCGGCGAGGGGAGGCGGGAGAGGTACTCGTACCAGCGGGCTCGCTGTCGACGATCTTCAGACTCCATCGCCTCTCGCATTGCCCACATGATAATCTCAATTGGGACTTCCCCCTTTCCTTTAGGAAGTAACCGCCCGTGCTCGTCCGTCATCACTTCCAGCGCCAGGACCAGCGAGTCCATCATGAGAGCTTACGAGCTCGGAAACTAGGAGCATATCTCCTTGCACTTGGCCAGAAAAAGCTCATCCCTGCCGCAAAACAACTCCATCGCCCTCTTCCAGCTTGGACCTCCTTGCCATCAATCAAACACCAAATTTGCAAATCAAAGAATTAAAAGCAAATTCGATTATTCTGATCAAATTCACCACAAGAAAAATATAAATGGGCGACATGCAATGAAACCTAATTTCTAGGGTTTTCTATTACAAAACTAGTTGTCACTTGTACTGTTGGCAGGAATCCAATCCTAAATCGACGTCCATATTGATTGCAAACTTTATCAATTCGACGCATGACAATTCGATCGCTCAATCGCCTATTCAATCGACTTACAACTGGATCCTAATTGCTAGGGTTTCGATTAGAAACGTACCGGTCGGTCAATGATCTTGAATGATTTCGGCATGGGAGGAAGGGCTGCCGGTAGAACCACTACGCTATGCCATCGGAGCTCACGCAACCGGTCGAAATGGCCGACGAGGTTATTAGGGGGCACGGCGGCGGCGGCGTGGGGCTGGATGGGGATGTGGCGGCTCACTCGGGGTTGGGCTAATTTAGGCAAAAGAAAGTTATAGGTCAATGAGCCAAGTCCTACTCATCATAAGCGGTCGCGGCCCACCTATCATATGCGGCCCACCTATCCTAAGATCTCCGTCCCTACGCGTCAGTAACTGAGCAGGTAATGGTCAACTGCTTTGACCAGGTGGCAAGGCTTTGTTTGGGTCTTTGTGAGCACGAAGTGAGTGGTGGAGGGAAAAAGTGAACACAAGCTAGAAGGTTGGGCAAAATTGAGCACAAGTAAGGAAGAAGGGGGCACAGAAATAGAAATCCCTATAGTTAATTTTATATTCTATGCTATAACTATTATGGTTCTCGAACCTGCGATAACCAAGGTTCAGAGGGGAACTCATATGCACGTGTTGACTTATAAACATAAAATAAGATTCATAGTCTTGCCTCTAGGACTAGATCAAGTGTTGCATGATGGTTCTGTTTTCCTGGTCATCGGCATAGTAAAGCGTAACATGGATGTCAGCAACATTAAGGGCATGATGTTCGAAGAACATTCATGTTGAATTGACCCAAGTTGTATACTTGTATGATACACCAAGAGATGAAATCGTCACAAATCTGTAGTCCATAACACGGGAAAGTTAACGTATGCACAATTCCTAAGACCATGGTAGTATCAAGTCACTCCATACCGGACGATGCACTTTGGGGTTGTTCTAACATCAACCGTAACATGGTGATCATAACGACAACTTACAGGTTCATCAAAAATGTATGATGAGGGACTAGATAGCTCGAGACTGAGATTTTTTCCTCCTACGACAGATATATATTCTTAGAGCCCTCTCGGTGTGACGACATCCATAATCTTCTGGCCATACAGAGTGTGACTTGATCACGGGGATGCCAAAACATGAGAACAAGAAAAGAGAACAAAATTGATAACGAGGGAGTGGTATAGTGAGCATGTATTTGACTCGCGGTGATACCAATATATCTCGCCTCGGGTTTTGTAAAGTATTGAGAAGCAAAAAGAATAAAACATGGTGGCTAAAGGTTCACTTGATAAACATTCGTGTATATAGGGGTCAATATGGATGTCCACAGTTTCCCTATTGATCATTGATCGAAAGGTTTTTCAGTCATGTCTATATTTCACTGAACCTACAATGTCACACGCTTAAGAACCTTTGATATGTTGAGTATTCGAGGAGTTAGGAGCATAGGAGAATATCTTCGAAAAGTTTCCGAGATATCATAAATTGTTTCGACAGTGAATCTAAAGAGTTTCGAAGAAATCGAAAGCGTTTTGGAGAAAACCGGATAGGCGAAAACATTATGAGGATCTAACCGGAATTTACCGGGAGCCCCCTGAAAATATTATAGGCGACTGGGTTGCCCAGAATAGGCTAGACCTATTAGGGAGCAACCACATTAAGGCCCATGTAGGTGGCGCCCTCCATTTTTGCCTTGTTGTCCAAGTGGAGGGGTGTGGCTAGGGTTTTGGGAGGGGCCCCACCTCCTTGGCCGCCGTCCCAAGGGAGGGAGGCCCCTCATCCAAGTGTGGCCTCCCCCCTACTCCACCTATATATACCCATGGGGGCGCCCCCTATTGCGACACAATTTCTTGTGCATCTCGGGTGCCCCCTCTCCCCCTCTAGTTTCTTCAAGATAGTTCTGCTCCCCGAAGGGCTGCTCCTCCCTCCTCTTCTACTTAGGTAACATCAAGCTCTGGACGGTGAAGCGCTGTCGGATAACTGGTGTCGTACGCGTGCAATCCATAGAGGGATCGTGCATTTGATTCTTGTTTGAGGGAACTGTTCGTGGACGCTTCGAGGGACCAAGATGATCTTCACCAACTCTTCTTCCGCTGAAATTCGAAGTTGGTAATGATCAGATCTTCATAGTGATCTTGGGAATTTGATTCGTAGGACCGATTTTTTTTCTACTATGTTTCCCAACACGATCGGCTTCACAACATCTTAGTGCGACACATCCTCTTCATCTACAAATCCTTGTCTCAAACCACATACTTGCTTCTTTATGTAGTAGACGATGATGTTCTCACCGTGTCTTGTACCTTGTTTCTCTACTATATTATGTCTCTTCTTGGGCAAGACTTCGCCATATCTGTCTTGGTCCTTTGTATCACTTTTTCGACATTGTTGTTAGTCGTACCTCCTCCAGACTTCTTTCGTAATGATAGTATGCCCTGGATAACATTGAGCGTGCCGACATGACTGATTGCCATCCAGTCCGTACTCCCATAGACTCCGAGCTAAGTCCGCGCTTGGAATCGATGTAATTTACTAGCAATCTTGAGACTGTGTAACTTACTGGCCAAGAGGAGGAATGGTGTTACATCTATCGCAAGGCCGACGGCGGATCCCGACGGCACGGCGTTGTGGAGTTTCGGCGACAGGCGTGTGTGGATGGATACGCGCATG
Organism: Triticum aestivum; assembly: GCF_018294505.1. Classification (NCBI taxonomy): domain Eukaryota; kingdom Viridiplantae; phylum Streptophyta; class Magnoliopsida; order Poales; family Poaceae; genus Triticum; species Triticum aestivum. The sequence goes on from NC_057811.1 coordinate 277,011,659, forward strand.
ACGGTGGCATTGTCTAGCGTCGTGGTGCCATCGACGGCAGGTCTGACAAGGTTGGTGCGTCAATAGCTGCTCTAGAGATGAATCGTGTAAGACGGCGGCGGCGGCCTCTGAGAGTGCGTCGGACCGGTGTGTGACCCGGTCCCGGCATTGTGGCTTGGCTGGGGCATCCAACTTTAGATGTTAGGCTTTAGTGTGATATCTATTTGGTATTCGGCTCGGACATTCGGCACCTCTTCATCAAGAGGATAGAAGTAACATAGGTGTTGCCAAGATGACGGCTTCAAATTTACTAATGTATTACTTTGTAAGGTTTTTATGAATAATTAATAAAATAACTGCATGCATCGCTTAGATACAGAAGGCAGAGGTATATCCTTCTTTTCTAAAAAGCAGCAATTTTCAGGCGGAAACAAAAACGATGGGTACTTTTTACAGGGAAACGACAATCAAACAGTGCGTAAGTTATCTGCTTCTGGCGGTGATTTATTAGAGAATCCTACCGTTTACCGTAATCTCGCGGACGCTCTACGATTACTCGCCCCGATCTCTCGTATGCTCTCCAGCAGGCATGACTGTTGATGTATGTCCCACGCTCCGCTAACTTCAACTGGTAATGCGTGCGTGTGTATCTCTCCTCTCATATACGGAGTACTACTACTATATTGTACCCCAGAGAGGATGAATACAGCTTAATTATTGAGCTCAACCTTACAAGTTATACTACTTTTAACACTGCTGGCATGCCCGTTGCATCCATACGCATGCATGTGGCCAGTGGCCACCGATCATGTCTTGGGTATTTAGGGGCAGCCGGGCCACCACACATTAGCTCCACCTCCACGCAGGGACCAAACAAGACCCGAGGCTAAAATCCGAACGACTACGCGCGCGTGCACCCTAATTAGTAGCCACGCTACACGCAGCGCAACCAGAAACGCAGGCTCTTGATGGACGGGAGAGACCGCGCACGCTGCTTGCGTAGCCTTACCAACCTAAAAAAAATGCGTCGGAGCCCTACCCAAAAGGCCCCAGGGTGAGAACGACGACGACATGCGTAAGTAGCGGAGAGCCGGACTCAAACACTCCCTGTAAACACTCTCTGTGTTCGGCTCGGTTAGTGATGGGTCATAAAAACATTATCCACCTTCATCTCTCGTATCCAGCTCAAATCTAAGGCCGATATGAGAAGGCCTAGACGTGTCTTGGTGCGTTTCTCACATCGGGTCCAACCCACGCTGGCCCACTCGGACCTCACATATATTCGTCCCGCCCGCATGTCGGATCAAACCCTAGCATTTTCACTTCACTCCGTTTTTAATTTTTGTTTCAGCGATCTCTGACCTTCTCCAACATGATGGGCAGCGGATTCGATTCAAAGATCTCCGGATATGTGGACTAAGACCTCGTCCCATGCTGCCCGAGGAGGAGATAACCGTTCGTATGGCTCTCCGCCACTCACGGGAGGGGTCCGCCAACCAAGGTTGAACTCGATCCGATGAAAATCCATTGCGTGTGTGCAAATGGTGCTTGGATCCATCGGGCCTAGTGGCTGGAGGCGCGTGACCGCGACCTCGCTGGTCACGGCTGTCTGCCGCACCACCGTCGGGGCGGCAACGCAACCCCTCCGATTGCACATCTTCCCTGCGGTGCCAGGCTCCGACTCAGAGGTGAACGACGACATGTAAGGTCACAACTCGTTCAATGTAATAGCGTGGCATGCCCGCCGTGCTAGACAGACGACGCGAGAGGCAGCTGCAGCCGTCGTGGCCTAGATCGCAGAGGCGGAGTCGCTCACTACCTCGGAGTGGGTGACCGGCACCTCCCGGCGCCGCAAGCAAGTCATTGATGTGTCGGGCTCCGACCACGAGGGTTTATCGTGAACCCCACCGCTCGAGGCCACATGCTCGGACGAGAAAAGATAGGGCATGGGAGACGCTCGCGCCTTGTGTCCCATATGGGCCAGTCTGTGTTACATGTCCTACTCTACCTCGTCAGCGATTGGATGTTCACTTCGCAGGTCTCATCACCATCGAACACGGACATGGACGAGAACAAGGACTTGGAGCGAAGATACATTAGGGCTCTAACGTGCAACAGACACGACGGTTGACATGGCAGCCGGGCCCCTGCTCCAGTGTCCTGGGCCCGCAGCGCGTAACCGCGAGCGGTTTAGTGCAGCCATTATGGAGCCCGATTTGGATTGGCGCGCGCCTGCTCTGATTTCTGCCGAACCAGCCCAGCGTTGTAGAGTAAATCAGCCAACACTCTCCTTTAAATTCTGCCCCCTTCTCTCCACTTCGTCGTCAACTCATCACAGCCCGCGGAAATCTCCCACAATGCTCGGGGCGGAGGACCCAGAATCCTTCTTCGCGACCGCGCCGCCGCTGCGCGACGCCGACGCCGACGCCGTCCGCACAAAGCTGCAAGAGTTCATCGCCCGCAACTCCATCATCTCAGGTAGTTAATCAACCCAGCTGTGCGTTGCCAGTCTTGTGCGTGATCGATGCGAGTATTTCCGTCGAACAACCGACGTGCGTGTGACTCGGCGACGCTCCTCTGCTTGTGTGCTGGTGCAGCGGGCGGGGTCGACAGGCGGCCTATCGTGTGCGTCACGTCGGGCGGGACGACGGTGCCGCTGGAGCAGCGGTGCATCCGGTACATCGACAACTTCAGCTCCGGCCACCGCGGCGCTGCCTCCACCGAGTAAATTAACCGCCCTTCTCTTCTTGTCCCACTCGTCGCTTTCCGTTTGTGCTGCCTACTTGTGTGAGGATGACAAAGGCCAAACGGCAACTCAACTACAACGGAACCTCCCCTCCGCAAAAAAACCATACTGCTCCGTATAGAGGTTGCATCAATTAATCCGGATTTTAGAAAAGGAGGATGGCCCCCCAATTAATTCGGATGAGAGGGGTATCATTTATTCTTAGATTAAACGTGTGCCGCATCCGTATGGGTATGTTCGTTCCATGAGAATGTCCATGTGCGCTAGGGCCCAGTTGATGTCGCGCTTGAAATTTCTGCTCTGTTCATTGGATTTCAATCACCGTTTTGAACAAGGATTTCGGTTATTAAATGAAGTATTTCTAAGTTATTTTTACTGTAACTCCTGATCAGTCTTAGCTCTGCTTTCCTGACTGACCACGCCTCTTTTACTGTGGAACCTTTACCGTCCGTACTTTACCTGGAACTACAATGCACAGTTGCAGATAAACCAATGTCCGCTTGAACATGTAACTTACTACGTGTAGGCAAGCACATGACTGGAACAATGAAAGTTCCTCATGTCTAACAAGTTTGATGTATATGTATTAATCTGTTTTTGTTTTGATAATATAGGTATATCTTGAAGGCTGGTTATGCTGTTATCTTTCTCCACCGACGGTAGGCTACCTGGCTACTAAGTTCTTAGTAATAACTGTTTGTCTTCCACTGAAGCAACTGATCTGAACTAAACTGGTTTTTACCCTCTTCTAGTTGAATGATGAATTGTTCTGTGTCTAGATACTTTTCACTGTGAATAATATGTTGTTTGCTGCTACGTACATGCCTTCCAGAGGGAGTTGTCAGCCTTACTGTAGGTTCCTGCCTGATGATTCATTCCTCAAATTCTTAGACGTCAATGAAGAATCAAAAGTTCAAGGTTGGTAATATACATGCCTAGTGCACATAGGAAAACTAACATCTACTGTATTTCTCTAGGAGTGAATAGCATAAAACTACCACTTTTCGTGCTATGGTTTCAAAAAACTACCGAAAATTTGTTTGTGACTGATAACTACCACTTTTGGCTTCGATTGTTTTAAAAAACCCAAAACGCCCGTTGCTAAGAAATTAAACTGGTTTATGACAGGTCGGGCCCGCACCTAAACGGACCGTTAGTTTGACCGTTTGTTTGACCGTTAGATGACATGTGGGGCCCACATGTCAGTGCCTCTTCCTTATAAAAAACAATTGGGTCCCTATAAATGTTCTAAAAATGCAATCGGGTCCCTGTAATCTTTTGGAAAAAAAGCAATCGGGTCTCTCCCATGGCCGTGCGGCCGCAGCCATGGCCAGCAGCCGCCGTGAGGAGCTCGCCGGCCAGCCATGGCGCCGCGTGGAGCTCCCTTCTGTCGCTCATCGCCATCCAGTGCGCGCAAGGTGCGGGTGGACGGCTTTGTCGCCCTACTGGACGCCGCCATGGAGGACCGCATCCAGGGAGGCCTCCTGCCGGAGTTAGCCACCCGTGCCACCCGCAGCCGTGACCCATCGCCGCCTGGACCCTGCACGAGCGGTGGCTGCCGAGGTTGGCCCGGCAATGCGGCGCAGCGCCTCTGGCCGGTGGCGCCATGGCTACAGGCCATAGAGGACGGCGCGGCGGGCTGCAGACTACGGGGAGGAGAAGATTTGGGGGAGGAGGCAGTTGGGGAGGCGAAGGAGCGGCCGGCCGACGCCGGCGAGGTGGAAGAAGGGGCGGCTGGCGCTGGTGGAAGGGGAGGCGGCTGGCGCTCCGTGGCCCTGCTGGACGCCGTCGTCCGCAAGGACGCAGTTGTGTGGATGGATGCGGTCTTGCACGTAGGCCAGCGGTGTGGCCGGCGCCCATGGCCGCGCCGCTCTCTTCGGTGAACTTCGGGGTTTGACACCGGTGGGGAGTTGACGTCGAAGGAGAAGAAGGGAGGCAGAGAGGATTGAAGGAAATGAGGAGGAGACACTAACATGTGGGCCCCACATGTCATCTAACGATCAAAGAAACGGTCAAACTAACGGTTCGTTTAGATGCGGGCCCGACCTGTCATAAACCGGTTTAATTTCTTAGCAACGAGCGTTTTGGGTTTTTTGAAACAGCTGACGCCAAAAGTGGTAGTTATCAGTCACAAACAAATTTTCGGTAGTTTTTTGGAATCATAACATGAAAAGCGGTAGTTTTATGCTATTCACTCTTTCCCTAGACTAGTCACTTACTGTTATGTTTTGTTTTGTGCTCAGTGGCCGAGTCCCATCAGACAACCGTAAAGGAATCAATTTGGCACTATTGCAAGGTGGAGCATAAGATTATACACTGCTTATCAAAGGTGGCACACTAGAGTTACAGCAACTGACAAGTGAATTTCCTGCTGGCTATGGAAGGTGGCTCTCTGCTGAAACTCCAATTCACCACAATATTTGAATACCTTCAGGTTTTGTATCTTGGATTGATAAGTGCTATATCACATACCAATCAAACCAAATATTCGAAAGCATGACACAACATTGGGTTGCAGTTACTGAGGATGGTGGCTACATCGGTGAGCACAGTCGGGCAACGCGGGATGTTCTATCTTGCTGCAGCCGTATCAGACTTTTATGTTCCTTGGGATAGCATGGTATGGGTTTAAGCACTTGGCATACTTTTTTTAAGAGAGAAAACTTGATTGTTAAACTCTGCACAAGAATAAACTTTGTTATAAATGCCTTAAACAGGGAATTTGATTGTTCTGCAGGCAAAACATAAGATTCAGTCAGCTGGAGGCCCTCTAGAGATGAGGCTCAGTCAGGTTCCAAAAATGCTTTCTGTATTGCGGGACCAATGGGCTCCCTTGGCATTTTGTGTATCTTTCAAGGTTAGTTTTTTATGCAATGGAAGAATGAACGCATTTTATACCTAACAATTACTAGGTTTGTACAAATTATTTCAATTATTCGCTCTAACAATGTAAAATAATTGCAGCTGGAGACAAATTCAGACATTCTTGTCCAGAAAGCAAATATGGCTCTGAACAAGTACAAGATGAACATTGTCGTGGCTAATTTGCTTGCAACATACAAAGATCAAGTCATTATTGTCACAAACGGAGCAAGGAATACTGTCCGGACGCGCAACAGTGATGACGATTTGGAAGAGCAGATAATCAAACTCCTAGCACAGAAGCACTCAAAGTATATTTGTTGATCACAGATGGATGCAACCAGGGTCCAAACTGAATTATGACAAGTCTGTACCGTCGTGGTTTGGCCTCGATACCTACAGTATTTTATTGGTATCTACGTATGGAAATGGAAACAAATCCCTGTTGAATGTGAGCAATCACTATACCTGTAATCTGTAATGATGTCGATACCTGTGTGAACTGCATCGACATATTCTTCTGGTTTTTAGTTTGCAGAATTATGGGAAGGTGATACCAAATGGGCCATCAACTACTACTAATGATAGCTTTGAGACCAAAACAAATAATTGCATGTTAATTTATGAATGTCGAATGCAACAGTGTTTCTCTATTCAAGTTCTAGATTCACCTATGGGAGTTTTGTTGTCTCTTTTTTCTGGGCTTTTTAGAGAAGAGATACATGTTCTCTTGACTTAGCTTTGACTGGGTAACTATTTTTGCTTCGTAATGTCTCTGTTTGGTAAGAACATTTCTCAAATTACGAGAAATCGTACTCCCTCCATTGTACTCCCTATATTGTAAAAAAAACGCTCTTATATTATGGGACGGAGGGAGTAGAATATAAGGTCCACACTTTTTTTTATATTTAACTTTGACCATTAATTAAAGCAATAGTACATAATCATGTGGCTGAAAAATTATACCATTTGAAATTTCTTTCGAATACAGCTTAATAGCTAGAGCATTCCATTACACCGTCTTTATTTGGCCTTTTTTTTGCACTAGTTAGGATGTGGTAATACAATTGGTCTAAGTTGTTCAAGATCTTTAATCTAGTTTCATATTTATCCATCAAATGTGTAGACTATTATTATATCCTCTCTCCTTTAGTCACTTGTATACTGGGTAGTAAGCTTGCACGTGCAACGCATTCTCAAACGTTGAAAATGAGATTCATGCTAGTACAGAACAAAATAGAGAAGTTCTAAAATATATGAATTTAAGTTCAAAAGTTAGGCAATTTCATGATCAATTCTAGAATATAAATCATGATTAAAAAGCAATAATTAGCATGTATAAGTCAACATGCTAGATGCACTAAATAGCATGAACAATAGCATCGCACATGCAATAGTAACCATAATTAAAGATTGGATCAGATCATCGCACATGAACAATAGCATCACACATGCTGATGTGGCTACCTCGGAGGCGATGTTGTTGACAATGCTGTTGGTGAAGACCAGTCAAAGCAAACGGCAGTGTACACTTTATTTCTTTTGCATCCTTGGGAAGAATAGCATAGACCTCCCCTTTATGCATAAGAGTGTACCTATTTGTTCACCCATGATGAAGAGCGTTAACATCGTGCTGCCACAGACGTGCTAAAATAAGGTGACAGACATGCAATGGTAGAACGTTGTATTCCACTTCATCAACATAGCCATGAATAGAAAAATTGAAGCTCCACCCTTGTGAGTTACCTTCACTTTGCCCACATCATTTATCCACTCATATATTAAGGTTTTGGATGCTCTCATGTTGTCAAAGAAAAAGACTCCACCACATCATTGCAAATCATGTTACGAGCACTACCACCATCAATTATTAGTTTGCACACTTCTCACTCGATGGTACATGCAGTCTTAAAAAATATACTTCGTCATCGTCATTGTCCTAGTTCGACAATGACTTTGTGATTTCTCTGGACCTTATGTGCTAGCAAACTCTACATATCAAGCTGAGGATGCATAGCAAGGTATCACCATCATATCTTTTGGTTTCATCCTCTAATCTAGGTGTCTCACCTTCAGATTCTAAAATATATTCCGCATCAATAAGCAAGACCCTTCTTTGATTTGAACGCTTCATGTGTCCACGTCCTCCACACTTGTGGCAAATAATATTAAGGTGCTGAGATGACGTCGCATTAGATGAAACTTGAGAAATCTCCTTTGCTGCAGCAGCCACTTTGGTTTGTTCAATTCTTACCGACTTATAAGAAGTAGCCGGTTTAGCCCTAAACCCATCATCAATAGGAGAAGAACAACGCCGCCCACTATTGTAAGTTGGATGAGTCTCTGAGATGACGTCGCATTAGATGAAACTTGAGAAATCTCCTTTGGTGCAGCAGCCACTTTGGTTTGTTCAATGCTTACCGACTTATAAGAAGTAGCCGGTTTAGCCCTAAACCCATCATCAATAGGAGAAGAACAACGTCGCCCACTATTGTAAGTTGGATGAGTCTCTGAAGCTTTGCTTCCCCAATACCCAATGTTCAGCATGCTTCGCTTGATGAAGTAACTCATGAATATCTTTATATTGCATTAAATCAACACCGTAATGAATCTTTTCTTCTAGCACCTCAAAGAAGCGCACCATGGTTGCCTCCGCGAGCTCACGTGCAGATGTACGCATCATCAAAACTTGCATCTTTTTGTAGTACTCATCAACTGATCTTGTACCTTACACTAGATGACATAGTCTACTATGAAGCCGGCGAGTGTAGTAAGCAGGCACAAAATGTTCCCTCATGATTCGCTTCATGTCAGCCCATGTCGTTGGTCGCTCGTGAGTACGTTTTTTATTATCCGACTGAAAGGATCGATATGGTTGACTAGAGGGGGGGGGTGAATAGGCAACTACCGATTTTTAGCTTTTCTCAACAAATTAGGTTTAGCAACAAATAGGTTGTCCAGATATGCAACTAGGTGAACAACCTATATGATGCTAGCGACAACAACAACACAAGCAAGCAAGGTATAGACCACAAGTAAAGCTTGCACAAAGTAAAGGTAAGAGATAACCACAAGTGGGGCCAGTGGAGATGAGGATGTGTTACCGAAGTTCCTTCCATTTAGAGGAAGTACGTCTCCATTGGAGCGGTGTGGAGGCACAATGCTCCCCAAGAAGCCACTAGGGCTATCATATTCTCCTCACGCCCTCACACAATGCGAGATGCCGTGATTCCACTAGTGGTGCCCTTGAAGGCGACAACCGAACCTTTACAAACAAGGTTGGGGCTATCTCCACAACCGAATTGGAGGCTCCCAACACCACCACGAAGCTTCACCACAATGGAATGTGGCTCTGAGGTGACCTCAACCATCTAGGGTGCTCAAACACCCAAGAGTAACAAGATCCGCAAGGGATTAGTGGGGGAATCAAATTTCTCTTGGTGAAAGTGTAGATCTGGGCCTTCTCAACCAATTCCTAGAAAATCAACAGGTCTGATTGGCTAAGGAGAGAGATCGGGCGAAAATAAGCTTTTGGAGCAACAATGGAGTTTGGGAGGAAGAGGTCGTCTTCTTGGGGAAGAAGACCCCCTTTATATAGTGGGGGAACAAATCCAACCGTTACCCAGTTTTCAGCCCGTACCGAGCGGTACTGCCGCTTAGGAGAGCGGTACTGCCGCACAGGGGGTAGTGCACGAAGTGCAATGCATTGGCGCGAGACCTTGAACCGGTAGTGCCGCTGGAGTAGTACTACCGCTCGCCCCAGCGGCACTACCGCTGGGGTTGCAGCACTATGCGCTAAGAGGGCAAAGCGTGACAAGGGGTGAGAGGCAGTACCGCCCCAGCGGTACTACCGCTGGAGCCAGCGATACTACTGCCTACAGGCGGTACTTCTGCCCACCACTGCACTCTACTACCGCTGAGGAAACATGGGAGGTCTCGGAGAGCAGAGTCGTGAGCGGAAGTGGCAGCGGTCATAGGCGCGGTACTACCGCTTACAAGAGGTACTACCGCTCCTACTCCCGCTGCTACTACCGCTTGCTTGACTGGGTCAAAATGGGGTCATCGGTAGTATGCCAGTGGGATCACCGCTGAACCCGACACGAAAAAACGAGACCCGAGTCGAGGCGGTAGTACCGCGGGTATTACCGCCTACAAGCGGTACTACCGCTGCCAGTCACGGTACTACCGCTGGCAGCTCTCCAAAGCACTCCTAAGTAACGGAAGGTGAAACTCCAAAGAAGCGAAATATATGGAGGGTGTAAATGGAGATGTGTACGTGTTGATTCCACCCAAACCTTTCCAAAGCGGACTCCCTCTTGATAGTACGGTTTATCCTACAACACAAGTCCACCGAAAATGAAACGTAGGAAAATAAACTGTCTTCACAATAAGCTGAGAGGGGCCTCAATCGTCTTGTGCTATATGACAGAATATCTGAAATGCTCAATGCACACGATTAGTCCGCAAAAGTATTGTCATCAATCACCAAAACCACTAAGGGAGAAATATGCCCTAACAAATCTCCCCTTTTTTGGTGGATTGATGACAACACGAGATTTGCACAAGAATAAGATATGGAAATATGCAAACCCAACATCTACAAAATATAGATGGGCTCCCCTGGATGTGTGCACTAATTAAGTATGCTTTTGGAATGCAAATCACACACACAGGATCAACACTCCCCCTATATTTTATAGATCGGCAACACTTGCATCAACAATATAAGAGAGATAAACAAGGATGCAAGGAATAGCATGTGAGTATAAAGATAGGGCACAAGATAAGCATAATATCTCACAAGCTGACAAAGTACTAGACATACAGATAATAATAGGGTAGCATATATCTCACACCATATGACTCGGGTCTCCAGGTCTCACAAACACAAACCAGAGCAAATGAGCGATAAAAGAGTTCACGAGAGAGAAACACAAGCAAATAAGATGCACACGTGACTCGGCAAATCCCTAAACTCCCCCCTTTGGCATCTAGACACCAAAAGGGCAGAGAGTGCTACAATGGTCACAAGTGATAGCAATGTAGGAGATCCTCATCATCACCACTCCCCATGCTCGCTGGAGTCCTCATCTACAGCCACAGCAGTAGCCTGATCAACCTCTCAATCTGACCACCTCAACATTGGGAATTCCAAGTCTCCTCATCAGTGATCTTCTCCTCTAACCCACTGGCAACCTCGAGCCCAAGCTGCCTCATGATGAGCTTTTCACGGCTGCGGAACCTCTTCTCTGCCACGTGTGCCATGTACTGCCCGTGAGCCTCCATGCAAACAACTTCTTCATCTTCGACTTGGGCTTCTTAGCCCAAGATGGCTCCACTCTAGCTGGCTCATAGTCAAGCTCATCATCATCATCCTCAACTTCATCTTCATCCGTAGGAGCCTCCGTCGTAGGAAAGGGAGTACCCCAATTATCCTTCTCCATCAGATGAACACCTCATGAGAGGTCAAGTCACCAAGCACCAACATCTCATCGGGATAAGTGAATGCCAAGCCTTCTCTATGAGAAGCATCAAGGTCCACAAATGGACACCTACACTCCGTGATGGCCGAGAGAAGCTCCGACCACATGATATGTGACATATCCAAAGATTGCCCCGTGGGCTCCTCCTTTTCCTTCTGACAGAAGAGCAGCAAGTCCACTAGATAAGAGTGAACCTGATCCAAGTTCCCAATGCGAGGGAAGAGTGTGTGCCTGAAGATGCGATGCATGATATCCAGGAAAGGGCGCAGCTCATAAGACTTCTTCTTGGTGACTCGAGAAATCTTCAAAGTGCTATAGGGCCAAAGAGCAGACTTGTGAGTAGCAGCGGCCTCCTTGTGAGGGCACACCCCGGCAGGGTTATCAAGCCCCTTATCCTCATATCCCAAAAGCTCCATGAACTCCTTCCACTTGACCGAAAGCACCTTTCCATTAGTCATCCACGTCAAGGCTCTCCACATCATTACCAGTGGAAATCTAGCATAGAACCGAGCCATAATCTCTGCATCAAAATCCTTGTGGAATGTCATCATCTTGATAATGTTCAGTTCCTCACACAATTCAAGAGCTTCTCCAAAGTACTTTGGATTCTTCTGCATATGGGTCATATCAATGGACCTGACCTTCACAAACAGGTTCTTCTTCGCTTTAAGTACATCAAGATAGATAAAGTGTTGCTTCTTGGTGCTACTTGTGAACTGCGTTGGGATTTCCTCGAAGAGGAGAGGATGATGCAGTACAGTAGAGATAAGTACTTCCCTGAGTTATGAAACCAAGGTTATCAATCCAGTAGGAGAACCAAGCAACACTATGTAAATAGCACCTGCACACAAATAACAATTACTTGCAACCCAACGAGTAGAGGGGTTGTTAATCCCTCGACGGTTACGAGCAAGATTAAATTGTATAGTTTTTGATAGATATATTGGACAAAAATACAAAATAAAATAAATAAAATAAATTACAGTGAGGTATTTTTGGTTTTAATATATGATAAAAGATAGACCCAGGGGGCATAGTTTTCACTAGATGCTTCTCTCAAGAAAATAGCATATGGTGGGTGAACAAATTACTGTTGGGCAATTGATAGAAAATCAAATAATTATGACGATATCCAAGGCAATCATCATAGACAGGCGTCATGTCCGAGACAAGTAGATGATACATCTCCAACGTATCTATAATTTTTTATTGTTCCATGCTATTATATTATCTGTTTTGGATGTTTTATATGCTTTAATATGATATTTTATATGATTTTTGGGACTAACCTATTAACCTAGAGCCCAGTGCCAGTTTCTGTTTTTTCCTTGTTTTAGAGTTTCGCAGAAAAGGAATACCAAACGGAATGAAATTTTCGTGATGATTTTCTTGGACCAGAAGACATCTAGAGGGCTTGGAGTGCACGTCAGGAAAGCCATGAGGTGGCCACAAGGTCGGGAGGCGCGCCCAGGGGGTAGGGCACGCCCCCCACCCTGGTGTGGCCCTCGTGACTCCACCAACCTAGTTCTTCCGCCTATATATTCTAAAAAATTCCAAAACCTACCAGGAGAGACACAAAAACACTTTGCCACCTCTGCAACCTTCTGTACCCGTGAGATCCCATCTAGGGGCCTTTTCCGGCGTCCTGCCGGAGGGGGATTCGATCACGGATGGCTTCTACATCAACACCATTTCCTCTCCGATGAAGCGTGACTAGTTTACCTCAGACCTACGGGTCCATAGCTAGTAGCTAAATAGCTTCTTCTCTCTCTTTGATTCTCAATACCATGTTCTCCTCAATGTTCTTGGAGATCTATCCGATGTAATACTCTTTTGCGGTGTGTTTGCCGAGATCCGATGAATTGTGGATTCATGATCATTGCCTTAGATATCATCATAATTATGCGCTTTTCTATCAATTGCTCGACAGTAATTTGTTCAACCACCGTAATATTTTCTATCTTGAGAGAAGCCTCTAGTGAAACCTATGGCCCCCGGGTCTATTTTCCATCATATAAATTTCCGATCTACAATTTTAGTTTCCCTTTTTACTTCCTTTGCAATCTTTTACTTTTCGTTCCATAAACCAAAAATACCAAAAAATATTACTTGACCGTTTATCCATCTCTATCAGATCTCACTTTGCAAATAACCGTGAAGGGATTGACAACCCCTTATCGTGTTGGGTTCAAGTTGGTGTTTGTTTGTGCAAGTATTCAGTGACTTGTGCATTGTCTCCTACTGGATTGATACCTTGGTTCTCAAAACTGAGGGAAATACTTACTCTACTCTGTTGCATCACCCTTTCCTCTTGAAGGGAAAGACCAATGCAAGCTCAAGAGGTAGCAGGAAGACTTTCTGGCGCCGTTGCCGGGGAGATCTATGCCAAGCCAAGACATACCAACTACCCTTCATAAACTCTCATCTCTCGCATTACATTGTTTGCCATTCGCCTCTCGTTTTCCTCTCCCCCACTTGTAAAACGATTTTCGAAAAAGATTTGCCTTTTCTTCGCCCCTCTTTCGTTCGCTTTCTCCGCTTGCTTTTTGTGTTGCTCGTGTGTTGGATAGATTGCTTTGTCACAATGACCCCACCAAGAAACGTTGACCCTCACCTTAGGAGGTTAGACGAAATTGAAAATAATGTTAAAAGCTTCATGTCTTTGCAATTTGAGCATAACAATTTCTTTAGAAAAGAGCTCAAGGAGCAGAAAAGTTTTATGGAATACATGAATAAGGAGCTTGATGATATGTCTAAGGAATTCTATGGTTTAAAATCTCAGTTTGCGCATCTTGAAAATTTAGTAGGCCCAATTTCTGATAAACAGGCTACCTTAGTAAACAAAATGGCTGCTAAACCGGAGGCTTTGAATAATGAAGATATCAAAGTAATTGATCTGACTCCTATTGAATCTTTGTTTTCCAATATAAATCTTGATAAAGATGGGACTGGAGATGAATCAACTTTAGTTAGAAGGCGTCCCAATGATTTGGAGTTTTTAGATCTTGATGCAAAAATTGATAAAAGTGGGATTGGAGAGGTCAAAACTTTAAGTAGCAATGAACCCACTCTTTTGGATTTCAAGGAATTTAATTATGATAATTGTTCTTTAATAGATTGTATTTCCTTGTTGCAATCCATGTTGAATTCTCCTCGTGCTTATAATCAAAACAAAGCTTTTACTAAACATATCGTTGATGCTATGATGAAATCCTTTGAACAAAAGCTTGAATTAGAAGTTTCTATCCCTAGAAAACTTTATGATGAGTGAGAATCTACTATTAAGATTAAGATTAAATATTATGAGTGCCATGTTTTGTGTGATTCGGGTGCTAGTGTTTCCACGATTCCAAAAACTCTTTTTGATGTGCTAGATTTCTGTGAATTTGATGATTGTTCCTTAAATTTGCATCTTGCAGATTCCACTATTAAGAAACCTATGGGAAGGATTAATGATGTTCTTATTGTTGCAAATAGGAATTATGTGCCCATAGATTTCATTGTTCTTGATATAGATTGCAATCCTACATGTCCTATTATTAGACCTTTCCTTAGAATGATTTGTGCAATTATTGATATGAAAGAAGAAAACATTAGATTTCAATTTCCGTTAAGGAAAGGCATGGAACGCTTTCCAAGAAAGAAAATAAATTGCCTTATGAATCTATTATGAGGGCCACTTATGGATTGCATACCAAAGATGATAATACCTAGATCTATTCGTGTTTTATGCCTAGCTAAGGGCGTTAAAAAATAGCGCTTGTTGGGAGGCAACCCAATTTTATTTTTTTGTGTTTGCTTTTTAGGTTCTGTTTTGCATTAAATAATTCATCTAACCAAGTAAGACGTTTGCGATAGCTTACAGTGATAGTTGATTTTATCTTGCTGAAAAACAGAAACTTTTGCGCTCAGGAGAACAATTCTCATTTTTAGCAGAAGAGTGCTTTTTAGTCGATTCTTTTTGCATAAGATTAATAGACAAATTTATTAGGTCGTCCTATTTTTCAGAATTTTTGGAGTTACAGGAGTATTCGAAATATCCAGATTTCTACAGACTGTTCTGTTTTTGACAGATTCTGCTTTCTATGTGTTGTTTGCTTATTTTGATGAATCTATGGCTAGTATCGAGGGGGTATGAACCATGGAAAAGTTGGAATATAGTAGATATTACACCAATATAAATAAGGAATGAGTTCACAACAGTACCAAGAGCTTACGAGATTTTCTGTTGAGTTTTGTGTTGTGAAGTTTTCAAGTTTTGGGTAAGGATTTGATGGACTATGGAATAAGGAGTTGCAAGAGCCTAAGATTGGGGATGCCCAAGGTACCCCAAGGTAATATTCAAGGATACCAAAAGCCTAAGCTTGGGGATGCCCCGGAAGGCATCCCCTCTTTCGTCTTCGTCTATCGGTAACTTTACTTGAGGCTATATTTTTATTCACCACATGATATGTGTTTTGCTTGGAGCGTCTTGTATAATTTGAGTCTATGCTTTTTAGTTTGCCACAATCATCCATGCTGTAAACACCTTTTGAGAGAGACATGCTTGAATCGTGATTTATTAGAATACTCTTTGTGCTTCACTTATATCTTTTGAGCTAGGGAATATTGCTCTAGTGCTTCACTTATATCTTTTAGAGCACGACGGTGGTTTTATTTTATAGAAATTGATGAACTCTTGTGCTTCACTTATATTATTTTGAGAGTCTCTAAATATCATGGTAATTTTCTTTGGTTATAAATTTAGTCCTAATATGATAGGAATCCAAGAGGGATATAATAAAAACTTTCATATAAAGTGCATTGAATACTATGAGAAGTTTGATTCCTTATGATTGTTTTGAGATATAAAGATGGTGATACTAGAGTCATGCTAGTGAGTAGTTGTGAATTTTAGAAATACTTGTGTTAAAGTTTGTGATTCCCGTAGCATGCACGTATGGTGAACCGTTATGTGATGAAGTCAGAGCATGATGTATTTATTGATTATCTTCCTTATGAGTGGCGGTCGTGGACGAGCTATGGTCTTTTCCTACCAATATACCCCCCTAGGAGCATGCGTGTAGTACTTCCTTTTGATAACTAATAGATTTTTGCAATAAGTATATGAGTTCTTTATGACTAATGTTGAGTCCATGGATTATACGCACTCTCACTCTTCCACCATTGCTAGCCTCTCTTGTGCCGTGTGATACATCTCCGTCGTATCTACTTTTCCAAACACTTTTTCCCTTGTTTTGGACTCTAACTTGCATGATTTGAATGGAACAAACCTGGACTGACGCTGTTTTCAGCAGAATTGCCATGGTGTTATTTTTGTGCAGAAATAAAAGTTCTCAGAATGACCTGAAAATCAACAGAGATTATTTTTGGAATTAATAAAAAATACTGGCGAAAGAATAAAGGCCAGGGGGCCCACACCCTGTCCATGAGGGTGGGGGCGTGCCCCCCTGCCTCGTGGGCCCCCTGGTGCTCCACCGACCTCAACTCCAGCTCTATATATTCATGTTTGGGGAGAAAAAAATCAGAGAGAAGGATTCATCGCGTTTTACGATACGGAGCCGCCGCCAAGCCCTAATCTCTCTCGGGAGGGCTGATCTGGAGTCCGTTCGGGGCTCCGGAGAGGGGAATCCGTCGCCATCGTCATCATCAACCATCCTCCATCACCAATTTCATGATGCTCACCGCCGTGCATGAGTAATTCCATCATAGGCTTGCTGGACGGTGATGGGTTGGATGAGATTTATCATGTAATCGAGTTAGTTTTGTTAGGGCTTGATCCCTAGTATCCACTATGTTCTGAGATTGATGTTGCTATGACTTTGCTATGCTTAATGCTTGTCACTAGGGCCCGAGTGCCATGATTTCAGATCTGAACCTATTATGTTTTCATGAATATATGTGAGTTCTTGATCCTATCTTGCAAATCTATAGTCACCTACTATGTGTTATGATCCGGCAACCCCGAAGTGACAATAATCGGGACCACTCCCGGTGATGACCATAGTTTGAGGAGTTCATGTATTCACTATGTGTTAATGCTTTGGTCCGGTACTCTATTAAAAGGAGGCCTTAATATCCCTTAGTTTCCAATAGGACCCCGCTGCCACGGGAGGGTAGGACAAAAGATGTCATGCAAGTTCTTTTCCATAAGCACGTATGACTATATTCGTAATACATGCCTACATTACATTGATGAATTGGAGCTAGTTTTGTGTCACCCTATGTTATAACTCTTGCATGAATAATTGCATCCGACATAATTCTCCATCACCGATCCAATGCCTACGAGCTTTTCACATATTGTTCTTTTATTTACTTTACCGTTGCCACTGTTACAATCATTACAAAAGTATCACTGTTACTTTTATCACCGTTACCGTTACTTCCATACTACTTTGCTACTAAATACTTTGCTGCAGATACTAAGTTATCCAGGTGTGGTTGAATTGAGAACTCAACTGTTAATACTTGAGAATATTCTTTGGCTCCCCTTGTGTCAAACCAATAAATTTGGGTTGAATACTCTACCCTCGAAAACTGTTGCGATCCCCTATACTTGTGGGTTATCAAGACTATTTTCTGGTGCCATTGCCGGGGAGCATAGCTCTATTCTTTGAGTCACTTGGGATTTATATCTGCTGGTCACTATGAGGAACTTGAAAGACGAGAAAACCAAAATTTATCCCTCAACTACGAGGGGATGTAAGGAACTGTCATCTAGCTTTGCACTTGATTCACCTTATGTTTTGAGTAAACCTGCGACACCTAAACTTGCTTCTGCTATTAATTCTGATATGTCGCATGTTATTGATAATGCCACTTCTGCTATGCATGATACTTATGATGAAACTACTTTTATGCTTGATACTACTGTGCCACTTGGTGAATTTCTTGATGAACAACTTGCTAGGGCTAGAGAGAATGAAATTATTGAAACTGATAATATTGATGAAAGTGATGATGAAGATTCTCCCCCTAGATATGAATTGCCTGTTGTGCTTGAGGGTTATGTTATGGATGAAGAAACTGCTAGAGGCTTTCTTGCCTGCAATGATAGAAGTGATCTTAAGAAATTATTAGCTAAGCTGAAAGAAAAATCTCTGAATGCTAGAATGAAATATGATCCTGCTTATGCTACTTCACCTATCTTTGTTACGGATAAAGATTATGATTTCTCTGTTGATCCTGATATAATTACTTTGGTTGAATCTGATCCTTTTTATGGCTATGAATCTGAAACTGTTGTGGCACATCTTACTAAATTAAATGATATAGCCACCCTGTTCACTAATGATGAGAAAACTCGCTACTATTACATCCTTAAATTATTTCCGTTCTCATTAAAGGGTGATGCTAAGATATGGTTTAATTCTCTTGATCCTGGTTGTGTGCGTAGTCCCCAGGATATGATTTATTACTTCTCTGCTAAATATTTCCCTGCTCATAAGAAACAAGCTGCTCTAAGGGAAATATATAATTTTGTGCAAATTGAAGAAGAGAGTCTCCCACAAGCTTGGGGGAGGCTTCTCCAATTACTTAATGCTTTGCCTGATCATCCTCTCAAGAAAAATGAAATACTTGATATCTTTTATAATGGACTAACCAATGCTTCCAGAGACCACCTGGATAGTTGTGCTGGTTGAGTTTTCAGGGAAAGAACAGTTGATCAAGCTGAAATTCTATTGAATAATATGTTGAACAATGAAAATAATTGGACACTTCCTGAACCAACTCCTAAGCCAACTCCGAAGAAAAGGGGTATTCTATTTCTCAGTCCTGAAGATATGCAAGAGGCGAAGAAATCTATGAAAGAAAAAGGTATAAAAGCTGAAGATGTTAAGAATTTACCTCCTGTTGAAGAAATACATGGTCTTAATTCATCACCTATTGAAGAAACACACGGTCTTGATAACCCGACATAGGTAGTAAAGGTAAACTCTCTCTATAGATATGATAAAGCTGAAATCCCTCCTGCTAAGTTTGCTAGCCAATGTTTGGATGAGTTTGATAACTTTATGGTTAAGCAAGAAGATTTTAATGCTTATCTTGGTAGACAACTGAAACGCAATGCTTATATGATTGAACACTTGGGTGATTATATGTCTAGAGTTAAAGGTGAACTTAAACTCATTAGTAAACATGCTTCTATGGTTACCACTCAAGTAGAACAAGTACTTAAAGCTCAGAATGATTTGCTCAATGAATTGAATAGTAAGAATAATGACTTTGCTGTTAGAGTTGCAACTAGAGGAGGTAAAGTGACTCAGGAACCTTTGTATCCTGAGGGCCATCCTAAGAGAATTGAGCAGGATTATTAGAGAAATAATGTTGATGCACCTAGTCCTTCTAAGAAGAAGAAAAAGAAAAATGATAGGACTTTGCATGCTTCTAGTGAACCTGTTGTAGACACACCTGATAATCCCAATGATATTTCTATTTCTGATGCTGAAACACAATCTGGTGATGAACATGAACCTAGTGATAATGTTAATGATGGTGTTCATGTTGATGCTCAACCTAGCAATAATAATGATGTAGAAATTGAACCTGCTGTTGATCTTGATAACCCACAATCAAAGAATCAACGTTATGTTAAGAGAGACTTTGTTGCTAGGAAGCACGGTAAAGAAAGAGAACCATGGGTTCAGAAACCCATGCCTTTTCCTCCTAAACCATCCAAGAAAAAGGATGATGAGGATTTTGAGCGCTTTGCTGAAATGATTAGACCTATCTTCTTGCGTATGCGTTTGACTGATATGCTGAAAATGAATCCTTATGCTAAGTATATGAAAGATATTGTTACTAATAAGAGAAAGATACCGGAAGCTGAAATTTCCACCATGCTTGCTAATTATACTTTTAAGGGTGGAATACCAAAGAAACTAGGAGATCCAGGAGTACCAACTATACCATGCTCCATTAATTTTTTTGTTAAAACTGCTTTATGTGATCTTTGAGCCGGTGTTAGTGTTATGCCCCTCTCTTTATATCGTAGACTTGATTTGAATAAGTTGACACCTACTGAAATATCTTTGCAAATGCCTGATAAATCAACTGCTATACCTGTCGGCATTTGTGAGTATGTGCCTGTTGTAGTTGCAAACGTTACTATTTTAACGGACTTTGTTATTCTTGATATTCCTGAGGACGATAGTATGTCTATTATTCTTGGAAGACCCTTTTTGAATACTGCAGGGGCTGTTATTGATTGCAATAAAGGCAATGTCACTTTTCATGTTAATGGTAATGAGCATACGGTACACTTTCCGAGGAAACAACCTCAAGTCCACAGTATCAATTCTATTGGAAAAATCCCATCGATTATTATTGGAGGTTTTGAATTTCCTCTTCCTACTGTCAAAAAGAGATATGATATTCTTATTGTTGGGGATGTACATATCCCCGTTGAGGTAACATAGTGTTATTCGAAATTTCTCCGGTTCCATGTTATTCGGAATGAGTGTGTTAACAAGACTTGATCAACCTTGTTAGTAGATTCCTTTTGATGAGCATGAGATGGATGAAGTTAGAAAGCACAACCTTATGTACCCTCCTTTTACTTTCTGTTATTTAGATTAAATAAAGCAAAAATAGTATTTTCTATCCATTTTCTGAATTATCCGTGCAATAAAAAATACCCCGAAAATAAAAGTTCTCCAAATGCCCCGAAAATGAAATATGATTTTTTCTGGAATATTTAGAATATCTGGCACCGAGAACACATCAGGGGGAGCAAGTACCTGGCCACGAGGGTCCAGGGCGCGCCCCCTGCCTCGTGGGACCATGGTGGCTCCCCTCCACTTATTCTAGCCACCACACACTCCTTCTTCCTGCAAAAAAAATCACCAACCAGCTCAAGCACGAGTTCTTACTCATCTTGCTGCCATTTTTGATCTCCTTGCTCAAAGCTCCACTCACAAAACTGCTTTGGGGATTGTTCTGCGGTATGTGACTCCTCCAATGGCCCAATTAGTTTTTGTTCTAGTGCTTTATTCATTGCAATTTTTTGCTGCCTAGGTGACCCTGTTCTTGAGCTTGCATGTCAAATTTATATGGTCCCAAGTAGTTCTACTGCATGATATAGTCTCTAGGCACTTGTGGGAGAAGTTGCTATCAATTTTGTTGAGTTTGGTTCACTTTTATTTTGAGTTACTAAAAATTTCAGAAATTTTTAGAACATGATGAAGAGATTATTGAGGGGCTCTTCGAGCCGAAGCTCGAAGGATAAGCAAAGTGAAGAAGACAAGAGGCCCAAATATAATCTCCCTCGCACCGCGGAGGTTCGGCCGTGTGAATGGCCTTGTGATGATTTCTTGAGAGCAGCCGGGATTTATGATGATTTTTATGAGTTGGATGAGAATGCAGGCCTCACCGACTTCCTCCGCGACCAACGCGAACAGTATCTCCTACTCACTAATATTTTTGTGCAAAATTTTCATTTCCATGCTAGGAGGTCACCACCTTCGGTGGATTTCTATTTATATGATGAGTATAAGGAGATGTCCCTCTATGAATTTTGTGAGGTTTGCAATTTGCCTTTTTCGGGCAGCGTAGAGGAACCACATCGTAACAATGTGGAGGGGTTTATCGATACAATTGCTGTAGGGGAAACGAGGAAGGTTTCCGACGCAAGAATTACTTGCATACACTTTCCTGTTCTACGTTACTTTGCAATATTTGCTAGTAGATGCTCAATTGGTCGCGGAAACTGTGGCAACCTTAGTGCCCCTGATATTGTTATTTTCTGCCATGCCTTTTTCCGTGATGACACATTTAGTATGGGCGCTATTGTTGCAAAGCGGTTAAATCTTAACCGTACGAAGGGCCCCATCTTGGGAGGTATCTTCGCCTCGCGCCTCACTGCACATTTTAACATACCTATTAGGCATTATGAGAAACAAGAAAAGTTGCTGCCTCCTGTTTTCCTAGACTATAAGAGTATGGTAGTGATACGTCCATTTTACATCATGCTTTTATATTGATATTTATTGCATTATGGGCTGTTATTAAACGTTATGTCACAATACTTATGCCTATTCTCTCTTATTTTACAAGGTTTACATGAAGAGGGAGAATGCCGGCAGCTGGAATTCTGGGCTGGAAAAGGAGCAAATATTAGAGACCTATTCTGCACAGCTCCAATAGTCCTGAAACTTCAGGGAAGTCATTTTTGGAATTAATAAAAAATACTGAGCGGAGAAAATACCAGAGGGGGGCCACACCCTGGCCACGAGGGTGGGAGGTGCGCCCTACCCCCTAGGCACGCCCCCCTGCCTCGTGGGCTCCCTGGCAGGCCTCCGGTGCCCATCTCCTGCTATATGAAGTCTTTCGTCCGAGAAAAAATCATAAGCAAGCTTTCGGGAAGAAACTCCACCGCCACGAGGCGGAACCTTGGCAGAACCAATCTAGGGCTCCGGCAGAGCTGTTCTGTTGGGGAAACTTCCCTCCGGGAGGGGGAAATCATCGCCATCGTCATCACCAACAATCCTCTCATTGGGAGGGGGTTAATCTCCATCAACATCTTCACCAGCACCATCTCCTCTCAAACCCTAGTTCATCTCTTTTATCCAATCTTTGTCCCAAAGCCTCAGATTGGTACCTGTGGGTTGCTAGTAGTGTTGATTACTCCTTGTAGTTGATGCTAGTTGGTTTATTTGGTGGAAGATCATATGTTCAAATCCTATATGCATATTAATACCCCTCTGATTATGAACATGAATATGATTTGTGAGTAGTTACGTTTGTTCCTGAGGACATGGGAGAAGTCTTGCTATAAGTAGTCATGTGAATTTGGTATTCGTTCGATATTTTGATGAGATGTATGTTGTCTCTCCTTTAGTGGTGTCATGTGAACGTCGACTACATGACACTTCACCATTATTTGGGCCTAGAGGAAGGCATTGGGAAGTAATAAGTAGATGATGGGTTGCTAGAGTGACAGAAGCTTAAACCCTAGTTTATGCGTTGCTTCGTAAGGGGCTGATTTGGATCCATATGTTTCATGCTATGGTTAGGTTTGCCTTAATACTTCTTTTGTAGTTGCGGATGCTTGCAATAGGAGTTAATCATAAGTGGGATGCTTGTCCAAGTAAGGGCAGCACCCAAGCACCGGTGCACCCACATATCAAATTATCAAAGTACCGAACGCGAATCATATGAATGTGATGAAAACTAGCTTGACGAGAATTCCCATGTGTCCTCGGGAGTGCTTTTCTCTATGTAAGAAATTGTCCAGGCTTGTCCTTTGCTACAAAAAGGATTGGGCCACCTTGCTGCACTTTATTTACACTTGTTACTTGCTACTCGTTACAAATTACCTTATCACAAAACTATCTGTTACCGATAATTTCAGTGCTTGCAGAGAATACCTTGCTAAAAACCGCTTATCATTTCCTTCTGCTCCTCGTTGGGTTTGCACTTTTACTTATCGAAAGGACTACGGTAGATCCCTTATACTTGTGGGTCATCAAGACTCTTTTATGGTGCCATTTCCGGGGAGTGAAGCGCCTTTGGTAGGTGGAATTTGGTAAGGAAAAATTTATATAGTGTGCTGAAATTTACTGTCACTTGTTACTGTGGAAAGTAATCCTTTGAGGGGCTTGTTCGGGGTATCTTCACCCCGACCAGTAGAGCAAATAGTTTCTCCTCAACCTACTGAACCTACTGAAATTTTTTACTTTGAAATTCCTTCGGGTATGATAGAGAAACTGCTAGCTAATCCTTTTGCAGGAGATGGAACATTGCATCCCGATTTACATCTAATCTATGTGGATGAAGTTTGTGGATTATTTAAGCTTGCAGGTATGCCCGATGATGTTATGAAGAAGAAGGTCTTCCCTTTATCTTTGAAGGGAGAGGCATTGACATGGTATAGGCTATGTGATGATATGGGATCATGGAACTACAAACGATTGAAATTGGAATTTCATCTGAAGTTTTATCCTATGCATCTTGTTCATCGTGATCGTAATTATATATATAATTTTTGGCCTCGCGAAGGAGAAAGCATCGCTCAAGCTTTGGGGAGGCTTAAGTCAATGTTATATTCATGCCCCAATCATGAGCTCTCAAGAGAAATGATTATTCAAAATTTTTATGCTCGGCTTTCTCTCAATAATCGCTCAATGCTCGATACTTCTTGTACTGGTTTTTTATGATGAAGACTATTGAATTCAAATGGGATTTATTGGAAAGAATTAAACGCAACTCTGAAGATTGGGACCTCGACGAAGGTAAGGAGTCAGGTATAACACCTAAGTTTGATTGTGTTAACTCTTTTATGGATACCGATGCTTTCCGTGAATTTAGCACTAAATATGGACTTGACTCTGAGATAGTAGCTTCTTTCTGTGAATCCTTTGCTACTCATGTTGATCTCCCTAAGGAGAAGTGGTTTAAATATAATCCTCCCATTGAAGTAAAAGTAGTTGCACCTATTAAGGTTGAAGAAAAGATTATCACTTATAATGATCATATTGTTCCTACTGCTTATGTTGAGAAACCACCTTTCCCTGTTAAAATAAAGGATCATGCTAAAGCTTCAACTGTTGTCAACAAAAGTAATATTGGGACACACAAACCCCCTGAGCAAGTTAAAGTTGAACCTAATATTGCTATGGTTAAAGATCTCTTGGCTGATAATATTGATGGGCATGTTATTATTTCTGTGAGGAAACTGCTAGAATTGCTAAACCTGGTGCTAAAGATAAACATAGACCTGTTGTAGGCATGCCTGTTACTTCTGTTAAAATAGGAGATCATTGTTATCATGGCTTGTGTGATATGGGTGCTAGTGCAAGTGCCATACCTCATTCTTTATACGAAGAAATTATGCATGATATTGCACCTGCTGAGATAGAAGATATAGATGTTACCATTAAGCTTGCCAATAGAGATACTATTTCACCGATTGGGATTGTTAGAGATGTTGAAGTATTGTGTGGGAAAGTTAAATATCCTGCTGATTTTATTGTTCTTGGTTCCCCACAAGATAGCTTTTGTCCCATTATATTTGGTAGACCCTTCTTGAACACTGTTAATGCTAGGATAGACTGCGAAAAGGATGTTGTTACTATTGGTTTGGGTGATATGTCTCATGAGTTTAATTTTGCTAAATTTTGTAGACAACCCCGTGATGAGGAATTGCCTAGTAAAGATGAAATTATTGGTCTTGCTTCTATTGCCGTACCTCCTAATGATCCTTTAGAATAATATTTGCTTAACCATGAAAATGATATGTTTATGAATGAAAGAAGGGAAATAGATGAAGTGTTCTTTATACAGGGACCTATTCTGAAACACAACTTGCCTGTTGAAATCCTAGGGGATCCTCCTCCACCCAAGGGTGATCCCGTGTTTTAGCTTAAACCATTACCTGATACTGTTAAATATGCTTATCTTGATGAAAAGAAGATATATCCTATTATTATTAGTGCTAACCTTTCAGAGCATGAAGCAGAGAAATTATTGAAAACTCTGAAGAAGCACCGTGTTGCTATTGGATATACTCTTGATAATCTTAAGGGCATTAGTCCCACTCTATGTCAACACAAAATAAATTTGGAGAAAGATGCCAAACCTGTTATTGATCACCAACGACCGCTAAATCCTAAGATGAAAGAAGTGGTAAGAAAGGAAATATTAAAGCTCCTTGAAGCAGGTATAATTTATCCAGTTGCTGATAGTCAGTGGGTAAGTCCTGTTCATTGCGTCCCTAAGAAGGGAGGTATTACTATCGTTCCTAATGATAAAGATGAATTGATTCCGCAAAGAATTATTACAGGTTATAGGATGGTAATTGATTTCCGCAAGTTAAATAAAGCTACTAAAAAGATCATTACCCTTTGCATTTTATTGATCAAATGCTGGAAAGATTATCCAAACATACACATTTTTGCTTTCTAGATGGTTACTCTGGTTTCTCTCAAATACCTGTGTCAGCTAAGGATCAAGAAAAGACCACTTTTAATTGCCCTTTCGGTACCTTTGCTTATAGATGTATGCCTTTTGGTTTATGTAACGCACCTGCTACCTTTCAAAGATGCATGATGGCTATATTCTCTGACTTTCGTGAAAAGATTTGTGAGGTTTTCATGGATGATTTCTCCGTTTATGGATCCTCTTTTGATGATTGCTTGAGCAACCTTGATCGAGTTTTGCAGAGATGTGAAGAAACTAATCTTGTCTTGAATTGGGAGAAATGCCACTTTATGGTTAATGAAGGCATTGTCTTGGGGCATAAAATTTCGGAAAGAGGTATTGAAGTTGATAAAGCTAAAGTTGATGCTATTGAAAAGATGCCGTGTCCCAAGGATATCAAAGGTATCAGAAGCTTCCTTGGTCATGTCGGTTTCTATAGGAGGTTCATTAAGGACTTCTCAAAAATTTCTCGGCCTCTGACTAATCTCTTACAAAAAGATATTCCTTTTGTCTTTGATGATGATTGTGTAGAAGCATTTGAAATACTTAAGAAAGCTTTGATTTCTGCACCTATCGTTCAGCCACCTGATTGGAATTTACCCTTTGAAATTATGTGTGATGCTAGTGATTATGCTGTAGGTGCTGTTCTAGGACAAAGAGTTGATAAGAAATTAAATGTCATTCAATATGCTAGTAAAACTCTAGATAGTGCCCAGAGAAATTATGCTACTATTGAAAAAGAATTCTTAGCAGTTGTATTTGCTTGTGATAAGTTCAGACCTTATATTGTTGATTCTAAAGTAACTATCCACACTGATAATGCTGCTATTAAATATCTTATGGAAAAGAAAGATGCTAAACCTAGACTTATTAGATGGGTTCTCTTGCTACAAGAATTTGATTTGCATATTATTGATAGAAAGGGAGCTGAGAACCCCGTTGCAGACAACTTGTCTAGGTTAGAAAATGTTCTTGATGACCCACTACCTATTGATGATAGCTTTCCTGATGAACAATTAAATGTCATAAATGCTTCTCGTACTGCTCCATGGTATGCTGATTATGCTTTTATACCACCTAGTTTCACATACCAGCAAAAGAAAAAGTTTTTCTATGATTTAAGACATTACTTCTGGGATGACCCACACCTTTATAAAGAAGGAGTAGATGGTGTTATTAGACGTTGTATACCTGAGCATGAATAGGAACAGATCCTACGTAAGTGTCACTCCGAAGCTTATGGAGGACACCACGCTAGAGATAGAACTGCACATAAGGTATTGCAATCCGGTTTTTATTGGCCTACTCTCTTTAAAGATGCCCATAAGTTTGTCTTGTCTTGTGATGAATGTCAAAGAATTGGTAATATTAGTAGACGTCAAGAAATGCCTATGAATTATTCACTCATTACTGAACCATTTGATGTTTGGGGCTTTGATTATATGGGACCGTTTCCTTCCTATAATGGGTATACACATATTTTAGTTGTTGTTGATTACGTTACTAAGTGGGTAGAAGCTATTCCAACTAGTAGTGCTGATCATAACACCTCTATTAAGATGCTTAAAGAAGTTATTTTTCCGAGGTTTGGAGTCCCTATATATTTAATGACTAATGGTGGTTCACATTTTATGTTGGAAATATGCCCTAGAGGCAATAATAAATTGGTTATTATTATATTTCCTTGTTCATGATAATCGTTTATTATCCATGCTAGAATTGTATTGATAGGAAACTCAGATACATGTGTGGATACATAGACAACACCATGTCCCTAGTAAGCCTCTAGTTGACTAGCTCGTTGATCAATAGATGGTTACGGTTTCCTGACCATGGACATTGGATGTCGTTGATAACGGGATCACATCATTAGGAGAATGATGTGATGGACAAGACCCAATCCTAAGCCTAGCACAAGATCGTGTAGTTCGTTTGCTAAGAGCTTTTCTAATGTCAAGTATCATTTCCTTAGACCATGAGATTGTGCAACTCCCGGATACCGTAGGAATGCTTTGGGTGTACCAAACGTCGCAACGTAACTGGGTGGCTATAAAGGTGCACTACAGGTATCTCCGAAAGTGTCTGTTGGGTTGGCACGAATCGAGACTGGGATTTGTCACTCCGTGTAAACGGAGAGGTATCTCTGGGCCCACTCGGTAGGACATCATCATAATGTGCACAATGTGACCAAGGAGTTGATCACGGGATGATGTGTTACAGAACGAGTAAAGAGACTTGCCGGTAACGAGATTGAACAAGGTATCGGGATACCGACGATCGAATCTCGGGCAAGTAACATATCGATAGACAAAGGGAATTGTATACGGGATTGATTGAATCCTCGACATCGTGGTTCATCCGATGAGATCATCGTGGAGCATGTGGGAGCCAACATGGGTATCCAGATCCCGCTGTTGGTTATTGACCGGAGAGGCGTCTCGGTCATGTCTGCATGTCTCCCGAACCCGTAGGGTCTACACACTTAAGGTCCGGTGACGCTAGGGTTGTAGAGATGTTAGTATGCGGAAACCCGAAAGTTGTTCGGAGTCCCGGATGAGATCCCGGACGTCATGAGGAGTTCCGGAATGGTCCGGAGGTGAAGAATTATATATAGGAAGTCAAGTTTCGGCCACCGGGAAAGTTTCGGGGCTCACCGGTATTGTACCGGGACCACCGGAAGGGTCCCGGGGGTCCACCGGGTGGGGCCGCCTATCCCGGAGGGCCCCATGGGCTGAAGTGGGAAGGGAATCAGCCCCTAGTGGGCTGGGGCGCCCCCCATGGGCCTCCCCCTGCGCCTAGGGTTGGAAACCCTAGGGGTGGGGGGCGCCCCACCTGACTTGGGGGGCAAGTTTCCCCCCTGGCCGCCGCCCCCCCTTGTAGATGGGATCCAGGGCCGGCGCCCCCCAGGGGGCCTATATATAGTGGGGGGAGGGAGGGCAGCAGGAACACAGCCCCTGGCGCCTCCCTCTCCCCCTGCAACACCTCTCCCTCTCGCAGAAGCTTGGCGAAGCCCTGCCGAGATCCCCGCTACTTCCACCACCACGCCGTCGTGGTGCTGGATCTCCATCAACCTCTCCTTCCCCCTTGCTGGATCAAGAAGGAGGAGACGTCGCTGATCCGTACGTGTGTTGAACGCAGAGGTGCCGTCCGTTCGGCACTCGATCATCGGTGATTTGGATCACGACGAGTACGACTCCATCAACCCCGTTCTCTTGAACGCTTCCGCTCGCGATCTACAAGGGTATGTAGATGCAGCCCTTCCCTCTCGTTGCTAGTAAACTCCATAGATTGATCTTGGTGATGCGTAGAAAATTTTGAATTTCTGCTACGTTCCCCAACAGTGGCATCATGAGCTAGGTCTATGCGTAGTTTCTATGCACGAGTAGAACACAAAGTAGTTGTGGGCGTCGATTTTTTCAATTTACTTGCCGTTACTAGTCTTATCTTGATTCGGCGGCATCGTGGGATGAAGCAGCCCGGACCGACCTTACACGTACTCTTACGTGAGACAGGTTCCACCGACTGACATGCACTAGTTTCATAAGGTGGCTAGCGGGTGTCTGTCTCTCCCACTTTAGTCGGATCGGATTCGATGAAAAGGGTCCTTATGAAGGGTAAATAGAAATTGGCATATCACGTTGTGGCTTTTGCGTAGGTAAGAAACGTTCTTGCTAGAAACCCATAGCAGCCATGTAAAACATGCAACAACAATTAGAGGACGTCTAACTTGTTTTTGCAGGGTATGCTATGTGATGTGATATGGCCAAAAGAATGTGATGAATGATATATGTGATGTATGAGATTGATCATGTTCTTGTAATAGGAATCACGACTTGCATGTCGATGAGTATGACAACCGGCAGGAGCCATAGGAGTTGTCTTAATTTATTGTATGACCTGCGTGTCAATGAAAACGCCATGTAATTACTTTACTTTATTGCTAACCGTTAGCCATAGTAGTAGAAGTAATAGTTGGCGAGACAACTTCATGAAGACACGATGATGGAGATCATGATGATGGAGATCATGGTGTCATGCCGGTGACGAAGGTGATCATGCCGCGCCTCGAAGATGGATATCAAAAGGCGCAAGATGATATTGGCCATATCACGTCACTTTATGATTTGCATGTGATGTTTATCATGTTTACATCTTATTTGCTTAGAACGACGGTAGCATAAATAAGATGATCCCTCACTAAAATTTCAGGAGACGTGTTCCCCCTAACTGTGCACCGTTGCGAAGGTTCGTTGTTTCGAAGCACCACGTGATGATCGGGTGTGATAGATTCTAACGTTCGCATACAACGGGTGTTGACGAGCCTAGCATGTACATACATGGCCTCGGAACACATGCGAAACACTTAGGTTGACTTGACGAGCCTAGCATGTACAGACATGGCCTCGGAACACAAGAGACCGAAAGGTCGAACATGAGTCGTATAGTAGATACGATCAACATGGAGATGTTCACCGATGATGACTAGTCCGTCTCACGTGATGATCGGACACGGCCTAGTTTGACTCGGATCATGTATCACTTAGATGACTAGAGGGATGTCTATCTGAGTGGGAGTTCATTAAATAATCAGATGAACTTAATTATCATGAACATAGTCAAAAGGTCTTTGCAAATTATGTCATAGCTTACGCTTTAGTTCTACTGTTTAAAATATGTTCCTAGAGAAAATTTAGTTGAAAGTTGATAGTAGCAATTATTCGGACTGGGTCCATAAACTGAGGATTGTCCTCATTGCTGCACAGAAGGCTTATGTCCTTAATGCACCGCTCGGTGTGCTGAACCTCAGCGTCGTCTGTAGATGTTGCGAAACATCTGACATACACGTTTTGATGACTACGTGATAGTTCAGTGCGTAATGCTAACGGTTTAGAATTGTGGCACCAAAGACGTTTTTGAAACGTCGCAGAACATATGAGATGTTTCGAAGACTGAAATTGGGATTTCAGACTAGTGCCCACGTCAAGAGGTATGAGACCTCTTACAAGTTTCTTAAGCCTGCAAACTAAGGGAGAAAAGCTCAATCGTTGAGCATGTGCTCAGATTTTCTGAGTACCACAATCGCTTGAATCGAGTGGGAGTTAATCTTCCAGATGAGATAGTGATGGTTCTCCATAGTCACTGCCACCAAGCTATTAGAGCTTCGTGATGAACTATAACATATCAGGGATAGATATGATGATCCTTGAGCTATTCGCAATGTTTGACACCGTGAAAGTAGAAATCAAATAGGAGCATCAATTGTTGATGGTTAGTAAAACCACTAGTTTCAAGAAGGGCAAGGGCAAAAAGGGATACTTCATGAAACAGCAAATCATTTGCTGCTCTAGTGAAGAATCCCAAGGTTGAACCCAAACCCGAGACTAAGTGCTTCTGTAATGAGGGGAACGGTCACTGAAGCAGTATTACCCTAGATACTTGGTATATGAGAAGGCAGGCAAGGTCGACAGAAGTATATTGGATATACATGTGTACTTTACTAGTACTCCTAGCAGCACCAGGGTATTAGATACCGGTTCGGTTGCTAAGTGTCAGTAACTCGAAATAAAAGCTGCGGAATAAATGGAGACTAGCTAAAGGTGAGATGACGATGTGTGTTGGAAGTGTTTCCAAGGTTGATGTGATCAAGCATCGCATGCTCCCTCTACCATCCAGATTGGTGTTTGTGTTGAGCATAAACATGATTGGATTATGTTTATCGCAATACGGTCATTCATTTAAGGAGAATAATGGTTACTCTTTTTATTTGAATAATACCTTCAATGGTCTTGCACCTAAAATAAATGGTTTATTGAATCTCGATCGTAGTGATACACATGTTCATGCCAAAAGATATAAGATAGTAATGATAGTACCACATACTTGTGGCACTGCCACTTGAGTCATATTGGTATAAAACGCATGAAGAAGCTCCATGTAGATGGATCGTTTGGACTCACTTGATTTTGAATCACTTGAGACATGCAAATCATACCACATGGGCAAGATGACTGAAAGGCCTCGTTTTCAGTAAGATGGAACAAGAAAGCAACTTGTTGGAAGTAATACATTTTGATGTGTGCAGTCCAATGAGTGCTGAGGCACGCAGTGGATATCGTTATGTTCTTACTTCACAGATGATTTGAGTAGATGCTGAGTGTATTTACTTGATGAAACACAAGTCTGAATTATTGAAAGGTTCAAGTTATTTCAGAGAGAAGTTGAAGATCGTCGTGACAAGAGGATAAAATGTCTATGATATGATTATAGAGATATCTGAGTTACGAGTTTGGCACACAATTAAGACATTGTGGAAAGTGTTTCACAATTAATACCGCCTGGAACACCACAGTGTGATGGTGTGTCCGAACATCATAACTGCACCCTATTGGATATGGTGCATACCATGATGTCTCTTATCAAATTACCACTATCGTTTATGGGTTAGGCATTAGAGACAACCGCATTCACTTTAAAAGGGGCACCACGCAATTCCGTTGAGACGACACCGTTTAGAGAAACCTAAGTTGTCGTTTCTTAAAAGTTTGGGGCTACGATGCTTATGTGAAAAAGTTTCAGGCTGATAAGCTCGAACCCAAAGCGGATAAATGCATCTTCATAGAATACCCAAAACAGTTGGGTATACCTCCTATTTCAGATCTGGAAGCAAAAGTAATTGCTTCTAGAAACGGGTCCTTTCTCAAGGAAAAGTTTCTCTCAAAAGAATTGAGTGGGAGGATGGTGGAGACTTGATAAGGTTATTGAACCGTCACTTCAACTAGTGTGTAGCAGGGCACATGAAGTTGTTCCTGTGGCACCTACACCAATTGAACTGGAAGCTTATGATAGTGATCATGAAACTTCGGATCAAGTCACTACCAAACCTCGTAGGACGACGAGGATGCGTACTACTTCAGAGTAATGCGTGATCCTGTCTTGGAAGTCATGTTGCTAGACAACAATGAACCTACGAGCTATGGTGAAGCGATGGTGGGCCCATATTTCGACAAATGGTTAGAAGCCATGAAATCCGAGATAGGATCCATGCATCAGAACAAAGCATTTACTTTGGTGAACTTGCCCGATGATCGGCAAGCCATTGAGATAAATGGATCTTTAAGAAGAAGACGGACATGGACGGTAATGTTACCGTCTATGAAGCTCGACTTGTGGCAAAGAGTATTTTCACAAGTTCAAGGAGTTGACTACGATGAGATTTTCTCATCCGTAGAGATGCTTAAGTCCGTCGGAATCATGTTAGCATTAGCTGCATTTATGAAATCTGGCAGATGGATGTCAAAAACAAGTTTCCTTACCAGTTTTCGTAAGGAAAGGTTGTATGTGATACAATCAGAAAGGTTTTGTCGATCCTAAGGATGCTAAAAGGTATGCTAGCTACAGCGATCCTTCCATGGACTAGAGCAAGCATCTCGGAGTCAGAATATACGCTTTGATGGAGTGATCAAAGTTTTTGGGTTTATACAAAGTTTGTTAGAAACTTGTATTTACAATAAAGTGAGTGGGAGCGCTACAACATTTCTGATAAGTATATGTGAATGACATATTGTTGATCCGAAATGATGTAAAATTTCTGGAAAGCATAAAGGGTTGTTTGAAAGGAGTTTTTCAAAGGAAGACCTGGATAAAGCTGCTTACATATTGGGCATCAAGATCTATAGAGATAGATCAAGACGCCTGATGATACTTTCAAAGAACGCACACCTTGACATGATTTTGAAAGAGTTCAAAATAGATCAGCAAAGAAGGAGTTCTTGGCTGTGTTACAAGGTGTGAGTATTGAGTAAGACTCAAGACCTGACCACAACAGAAGAGAGAGAAAGGACGAAGGTCGTCCCCTATGCTTTAGACGTAGGCTCTACAGTATGCTATGTTGTGTACCGCACATGAAGTGTGCCTTGCCATGAGTTGGTCAAGGGGTACAATAGTGATCCGGGAATGGATCACATGACAGCGGTCGAACTTATCCTTAGTATCTAGTGGACTAAGGAATTTTCTCGATTATGGAGGTGAAAAGGAGTTCGTCGTAAAGGGTTACGTCGATGCGAACTTTGACACTAATCCGGATGACTCTGAGTAGTAAACCGGATTCGTATAGTAGAGCAGTTATTTGAAATGGCTCCAAGTAGCGCGTGGTAGCATCCACAAGATGACATAGATATTCGTAAAGCACACACGAATCTGAAAGGTTCAGACCCGTTGACTAATAACCTCTCTCACAAGCATAACATGATCAAACCAGAACTCATTGAGTGTTAATCACATAGTGATGTGAACTAGATTGTTGACTCTAGTAAACTCTTTGGATGTTGGTCACATGGTGATGTGACCTGTGAGTGTTAATCACATGGTGATGTGAACTAGATTATTGACTCTAGTGCAAGTGGGAGACTGTTGGAAATATGCCCTAGAGGCAATAATAAATTGGTTATTAATATATTTCCTTGTTCATGATAATCGTTTATTATCCATGCTAGAATTGTATTGATAGGAAACTCAGATACATGTGTGGATACATAGACAACACCATGTCCCTAGTAAGCCTCTAGTTGACTAGCTCGTTGATCAATAGATGGTTACGGTTTCCTGACCATGGACATTGGATGTCGTTGATAACGGGATCACATCATTAGGAGAATGATGTGATGGACAAGACCCAATCCTAAGCCTAGCACAAGATCGTGTAGTTCGTTTGCTAAGAGCTTTTCTAATGTCAAGTATCATTTCCTTAGACCATGAGATTGTGCAACTCCCGGATACCGTAGGAATGCTTTGGGTGTACCAAACGTCGCAACGTAACTGGGTGGCTATAAAGGTGCACTACAGGTATCTCCGAAAGTGTCTGTTGGGTTGGCACGAATCGAGACTGGGATTTGTCACTCCGTGTAAACGGAGAGGTATCTCTGGGCCCACTCGGTAGGACATCATCATAATGTGCACAATGTGACCAAGGAGTTGATCACGGGATGATGTGTTACGGAACGAGTAAAGAGACTTGCCGGTAACGAGATTGAACAAGGTATCGGGATACCGATGATCGAATCTCGGGCAAGTAACATATCGATAGACAAAGGGAATTGTATACGGGATTGATTGAATCCTCGACATCGTGGTTCATCCGATGAGATCATCGTGGAGCATGTGGGAGCCAACATGGGTATCCAGATCCCGCTGTTGGTTATTGACCGGAGAAGCGTCTCGGTCATGTCTGCATGTCTCCCGAACCCGTAGGGTCTACACACTTAAGGTTCGGTGATGCTAGGGTTGTAGAGATGTTAGTATGCGGAAACCCGAAAGTTATTCGGAGTCCCGGATGAGATCTCGGACGTCACGAGGAGTTCCGGAATGGTCCGGAGGTGAAGAATTATATATAGGAAGTCAAGTTTCGGCCACCGGGAAAGTTTCGGGGGTCACCGGTATTGTACCGGGACCACCGGAAGGGTCCCGGGGGTCCACTGGGTGGGGCCACCTATACCGGAGGGCCCCATGGGCTGAAGTGGGAAGGGAACCAGCCCCTAGTGGGCTGGGGCTCCCCCCATGGGCCTCCCCCTGCGCCTAGGGTTGGAAACCCTAGGGGTGGGGGCGCCCCACCTGACTTGGGGGGCAAGTTTCCCCCCTGGCCGCCGCCCCCCTTGTAGATGGGATCCAGGGCCGGCGCCCCCCCAGGGGGCCTATATATAGTGGGGGAGGGAGGGCAGCAGGAACACAGCCCCTGGCGCCTCCCTCTCCCCCTGCAACACCTCTCCCTCTCGCAGAAGCTTGGCGAAGCCCTGCCGAGATCCCCGCTACTTCCACCACCACGCCGTCGTGCTGCTGGATCTCCATCAACCTCTCCTTCCCCCTTGCTGGATCAATAAGGAGGAGACGTCGCTGCTCCGTACGTGTGTTGAACACGGAGGTGCCGTCCGTTCGGCACTCGATCATCGGTGATTTGGATCACGACGAGTACGACTCCATCAACCCCGTTCTCTTGAACGCTTCCGCTCGCGATCTACAAGGGTATGTAGATGCACTCCTTCCCTCTCGTTGCTAGTAAACTCCATAGATTGATCTTGGTGATGCGTAGAAAATTTTGAATTTCTGCTACGTTCCCCAACATTTTATTCATGGTGCTTTTCGTAAAATGCTTTCTAAGTATGATGTTAATCATAGAATTGCATCTCCATACCACCCACAGTCTAGCAGTCAAGTAGAATTGAGTAATAGAGAGCTTAAATTAATTTTGCAAAAGACAATTAATAGATCTAGAAAGAATTGGTCCAAGAAACTTGATGATGCATTATGGGCCAATAGAACAGCATATAAAAATCCTATGGGTATGTCTCCGTATAAAATGGTTTATGGAAAAGCATGTCACTTACCTCTCGAACTAGAACATAAGGCATATTGGGCCATTAAAGAGCTCAATTATGATTTCAAACTTGCCGGTGAGAAGAGGTTATTTGACATTAGCTCGCTTGATGAATGGAGAACCCAGGCTTATGAGAATGCCAAATTGTTTAAGGAAAAAGTTAAAAGATGGCATGACAAAAGGATATGAAAGCGTGAGTTTAATGTAGGTGATTATGTGTTGCTATTCAACTCTCGTTTAAGATTTTTTGCAAGAAAGCTTCTCTCTAAATGGGAAGGTCCTTACGTTATCGAGGAGGTCTATCGTTCCGGTGCCATAAAAATCAACAACTTCGAAGGCACAAATCCGAAGGTGGTGAATGGTCAAAGAATCAAACATTATATCTCAGGTAATCCCATAAATGTCGAAACCAATATTATTGAAACCGTAACCCCGGAGGAATACATAAGGGACACTTTCCAGAACGTTTCAGACTCCGAAAAGGAATAGGTATGTGGTACGGTAAGTAAACCGACTCCAAAACAGCTCCAATGGCAATTTTTCTCCGGTTTGGAATATTTAAGAAAATAAGAAGCAGTCCAGGAAGGACACGAGGCTTGCACGAGGGTGGGAGGCACGCCCTACCCCCCTGGGCGCGCCCCCTGCCTCGCGGGCACCTCGTGCGCTCTCCGGACTCCGTTTTCTTGCACGATACTTCTTTTGGTCAGTAAAAATTCATTATATAACCTCCCGAAGGTTTTGACCACTGTACCACGCAAATATCCTCTGTTTTTGTTTCGAGATGTTTCTCCCGCAGATTAGAGCAAGATGTCTTCTCAAGAGTCAGTCGGGGAGAGTCGGGTGTCTCACCCGACACCAGGTCCAGGGGCAAACAATGATGCCTATCACTTTGGGCCCTCAACGGAGGAAGAGATGGAAGCTGACTTGAAAAGGATAGATGCCATGGAGGAGGATGAAGAAGTTCCTTCTCGTTTCCGGGCAGGATTCATGATGGGGGAACTACAGAGCTCAGCTATCCCAAACTCGGTCGTCCCCTCCAATGTTAAATTTCTCTCTTATGAAAATATGAAAAGGAGTGTTACTTTCTCCCGCAGCTATGCAGCATCCATGGGTTCAAGGAGCTTTAACCGTCACGGGTAAGCTCCGTAAGGAAATAATGGATCTTAAGCGGCAAGTCAACAAGCTCGAGGAGGAGAATCGTATTCTGAGGGGTATCATAGCCAAGAATATCACATCACCACCCTCGAAGAAAGAGACATAATCACATGGGTATGGGCACTCCCCTTGGCAACTGCCAAGCTTGGGGGAGGTGTCCCAATATCGTATCACCATCACACTCCTATCTTTACCGTTTTTCTTAGTTCGATCCTTTTGGTAATATCTTGATCTAGTAGAATAAAGTTTTAGTATGATTTAGTTTTGAGTTTTGCCTTATGATCCCTCTACGTAATCGAGTCCGTGAGCTATATAATAAAGATTAGTGTTGAGTCAAGGGCTTGATTATCTTGCTATGATCTTGAGGGCATAAAAGAAAAAGAAAGAATAAAAAGAAATAAAGAGATCATATTGATCTTATGGAGAGTAATGACTTCACATATAAAGAGTATGATGATTAAAAGTTGTTGGGAGTTGACAAACAAAGTTTTGGTCATCGTTGCAGTTAATAGGAAGTAATAAAGAAAGAGAGGTTTCACATATAAATATACTATCTTGGACATCTTTTATGATTGTGAGCACTCATTAAAATATGACATGCTAAAGAGTTGATGTTGGACAAGGAAGACAACGTAATGAGTTATGTTTTCTTATATCCGAAATAAAGTATATTGTCATGGATCATCCAACATGTTGAGCTTGCCTTTCTCCCTCATGCTAGCCAAATTCTTTGCACCAAGTAGAGATACTACTTGTGCTTCCAAATACCCTTAAACCCACTTTTGCCATGAGAGTCCACCATATCTACCTATGGATTGAGTAAGATCCCTCAAGTAAGTTGTCATCGTTGCATGCAATAAAAATTGCTCTCTAAATATGTATGACTTATTAGTGTGGAGAAAATAAGCTTTATACGATCTTGTGATGTGGAAGAAATTAAAGCGACGGACTGCATAATAAAGGTCCACATCACAAGTGGCAATATAAAGTGACGTTCTTTCGCATTAAGATTTCGTGCATCCAACCAGAAGCACATGACAACCTCTGCTTCCCTCTGCGAAGGGCCTATCTTTTACTTTTACCTTATGCAAGAGTCATGGTGATCTTCACCTTTTCTTTTTACATTGTATCCTTTGGCAAGCACATTGTGTTGGAAAGATCCTGATATATATATATATATATCCAACTGGATGTAAGTTGGCATGAACTATTATTGTTGACGTTACCCTTGAGGTAACAGGTTGGGAGGAAAAACTATAAGACCCTATCTTTCTCTGTGTCCGATTAAAACTCCATAACCACAAGTATTGCGTGAGTGTTAGCAATTGTGAAAGACTAAATGATAGTTGAGTATGTGGACTTGCTGAAAAACTCTTATTTGACTCTTTCCGATGTTATGATAAATTGCAATTGCTTCAATGACCGAGATCATAGTTTGTTAGTTCTTATTGAAGTTTCTGATTCATACTTTACATTGTGGATAGATTGTTACTTTAGCATAAGAAATCATATGACAATATCTATATATGTTGTTGTTATAAGAATGATCATGATGCCCTCATGTCCGTATTTTATTTTATCGACGCCTCTATCTCTAAACATGTGGACATATTTATCGTTATCGACTTCCGCTTGAGGACAAGCGAGGTCTAAGCTTGGGGAGTTGATACGTCCATTTTGCATGATGCTTTTATATTGATATTTATTGCATTGTGGGCTGTTATTAAACGTTATGTCACAATACTTATGTCTATTCTCTCTTATTTTACAAGGTTTACATGAAGAGGGAGAATGCCGGCAGCTGAAATTCTGGGCTGGAAAAGGAGCAAATATTAGAGACCTATTCTGCATAGCTCCAAAAGTACTGAAACTTCACGGAAGTCATTTTTGGAATTGATAAAAAATACTGAGCGGAGAGAATACCAGAGGGGGGGCCACACCCTGGCCACGAGGGTGGGAGGCGCGCCCTACCCCCTGGGCGCCCCCCTACCTCCTGGGCCCCCTGGCAGGCCTCCGGTGCCCATCTTCTGCTATATGAAGTCTTTCGTCCGAGAAAAAATCATAAGCAAGCTTTCGGGAAGAAACTCCGCCGCCACGAGGCGGAACCAATCTAGGGCTCCGACAGAGCTGTTCTGTCGGGGAAACTAACCTCCGGGAGGGGGAAATCATCACCATCGTACTCACCAACAATCCTCTCATCGGGAGGGGGTTAATCTCCATCAACATCTTCACCAGCACCATCTCCTCTGAAACCCTAGTTCATCTCTTTTATCCAATCTTTGTCCCAAAGCCTCAGATTGCTACCTGTGGGTTGCTAGTAGTGTTGATTACTCCTTGTAGTTGATGCTAGTTAGTTTATTTGGTGGAAGATCATATTTTCAGATCCTATATGCATATTAATAACCCTCTGATTATGAACATGAATACGATTTGTGAGTAGTTACGTTTGTTCCTGAGGACATGGGAGAAGTCTTGCTATAAGTAGTCATGTGAATTTGGTATTCGTTCGATATTTTGATGAGATGTATGTTGTCTCTCCTTTAGTGGTGTCATGTGAACGTCGACTACATGACACTTCACCATTATTTGGGCCTAGAGGAAGGCATTGGGAAGTAATAAGTAGATGATGGGTTGCTAGAGTGACAGAAGCTTAAACCCTAGTTTATGCGTTGCTTCGTAAGGGGCTTGGATCCATATGTTTCATGCTATGGTTAGGTTTACCTTAATACTTCTTTTGTAGTTGCGGATGCTTGCAATAGGAGTTAATCATAAGTGGGATGCTTGTCCAAGTAAGGACAACACCCAAGCACCGGTCCACCCACATATCAAATTATCAATGTACCGAACGCAAATCATATGAACGTGATGAAAACTAGCTTGATGATAATTCCCATGTGTCCTCGGGAACGCTTTTCTCTATATAAGAAATTGTCCAGGCTTGTCCTTTGATACAAAAAGGATTGGGACACCTTGCTGCACTTTATTTACACTTTTTACTTGCTACTCGTTGCAAATTACCTTATCACAAAACTATCTGTTACCGATAATTTCAGTGCCTGCAGAGAATACCTTGCTGAAAACCGCTTATCATTTCCTTCTGCTCCTCGTTGGGTTCGACACTCTTACTTATCGAAAGGACTACGATAGATCCCTTA
Organism: Triticum aestivum; assembly: GCF_018294505.1. Classification (NCBI taxonomy): domain Eukaryota; kingdom Viridiplantae; phylum Streptophyta; class Magnoliopsida; order Poales; family Poaceae; genus Triticum; species Triticum aestivum. The sequence goes on from NC_057811.1 coordinate 277,052,327, forward strand.
TACTTGTGGGTCATCAGGTAGCACATGATTTTATTGTTAAGAATAAGGAAAAGATGCTTAAGTACAAGCTGATATTTGATAAAAATCACTCTGAGACTATTACTTTGCCTGCTCCTTCCTTGTTTGACTTATCTGCAGGCAAGTACCTTGTTCTGCTGGAGGCCATTCACGCCTACCAAAACCCCACACCAGCTACAGAGCCAGAGCCGGAACCACAATTTGATCCTTCACGACAGTCTGTTTACCAGTGGGATCCGGAGGAGATTGCCAACCAGTGGCAACCCGAGGCTCCTTCTCAGTACGACCCCAACTACAAGTTTGGATATCCGCCAGGCCAGCCGTGGCCATAGACCAACTTAGGCCAAAAGCCTAAGCTTGGGGGAGTACGTATTTCTCACCGACATTACATTCATGTTCACACACTCATGCTAGTTGTCAGTGCTCATACTTTTTCATTGTAATATCCATGCTAGTTTATTTTCCTTTTGATGCTTTCTTCTTGTGTGTTTAATAAACCTTAAGAAAAACAAAAAATTAGTTGTAGCTTTTAGATAGTTTACTTTCCATGCTTGTAGTAGTAATAATTAAAAAGAAAACCCAAAAGATTTCTCGTTCTTCTTTTGCTTGTTGGGAGCTTTCCCGTGTAAATAGTTTTATTTATTTCCTTTTTGGGGGTCGAGAGGAGAAGACCACAATGAAAATGTTGAAGTGGCTCTTATATGCATTATTGTTGATTTAACCAAGAGCCCATATTACCTTGTCTTCTCCTTTGTATTGAATGCCTGCAGATTCCAGCTTAGTCCAATGCACGTGTACTATTATTATTATTCACATCGTTTGGTCGTGCAAGTGAAAGGCAATTATGACGATATATGATGGACTGATTGAGATGAGAGAAGCTAGTATGAACTCGACCTCTCTTGTTTTTGTAAATATGATTAGTTCATCGTTCCTGATTCAGCCTATTATGAATAAACATGTTTGCAATGACAATTAGAGATTATAGTTGCTTATGCCATGCTTAATTAGCTAGGAGCTTATAATGGTTTACCTTGCGTGCCAACATGGTATTAAAATGGTTGTGATGTGGTATGATGGGGTGGTATCCTCCTTTGAATGATTCAAGTGACTGGACTTGGCACATGTTCACACATGTAGTTGAAACAAAATCAGCATAGCCTTCACGATATTTATGTTCAAGGTGGATTATATCCTACTCATGCTTGCACTCAATGTTTATTAATTTTAATGCATGTTCATTACTGTTGTCGCTCTCTAGTTGGTCGCTCCCCAGTCTTTTTCTAGCCTTCACTTGTACTAAGTGGGAATACTGCTTGTGAATCCACTTCCATAAACCACAAAGTTATTCCATATGAGTCCACTATACCTTCCTATATGCGGTATCTACCTGCCGTTCCAAGTAAATTTGTATGTGCCAAACTCTAAACCTTCAAATGAAATTCTGTTTTGTATGCTCGAATAGCTCATGTATCAACTAGGGATGTATGTATCTTCCATGCTAGGCTGGTTATTCTCAAGAGGAGTGGACTCCGCTCCCCACTCACGAGAAAATGGCTGGTCTCTGGGATGCCCAGTCCCATGCTTTATGCAAATCAAATCAAAGTAATTGCAAACAAAACTCCCCCGGGACTCTTGTTAGTTGGAGGCACTCGTTGTTTCGAGCAAGCCATGCATTGATGCTTGTTGGTGGAGGGGGGGGGGGTATAAACTTTACCATTCTGTTTGGGAACCGCCTATAATGTGTGTAGCATGGAAGATATCGAGATCTCTTGGTTGTTATGTTGACAATGAAAGTATACCGCTCAAAATATTATTTATCTCTAAAAATCGAGCTCTGGCACCTCTACAAATCCCTGATTCCCTCTGTGAAGGGCCCATCTATTTACTTTTATGCTGAGTCATCACCCTCTTATTAAAAAGCACCAGCTGGAGAGCACCGCTGTCATTTGCATCCATTATTATTAATTTATATTGGGTATGACTATGACTGGATCTCTTTTACCATGAATTACAATGTTTAGTCCGTCCTTGATCTTTAAAGGTGCTCTGCATTTATGTTTTGCGGTCTCAGAAAGGGCTAGCGAGATACCATCTTGTTATATCATATTATGATTGTTTTGAGAAAGTGTTGTCATCCGAGATTTATTATTATTGCTCGCTAGTTTATTATGCCATTGACATGAGTAAACATGAGACCTAAGTGTTATTGTGAATATGGTTAGTTCATAATCTTTGCTGAAAACTTGAATGCTGGCTTTACATATTTACAACAACAAGAGCAAACAGAGTTTGTAAAAGTTTTTCTTTATCACTTTCAGTTTATCAACTGAATTGCTTGAGGACAAGCAAAGGTTTAAGCTTGGGGGAGTTGATACGTCTCCGTCATATCTACTTTTCCATATACTTTTGCCCTTGTTTTGGACTCTAACTTGCATGATTTGAATGGAACTAACCCGGACTGACGCTGTTTTCAGCAGAATTGCCATGGTGTTATTTTTGTGCAGAAATAAAAGTTCTTGGAATGACCTGAAAATCAACGGAGATTATTTTTGCAAATTAATAAAAAATACTGGCAAAAGAATCAAGGCCAGGGGCCCACACCATGTCCACGAGGGTGGGGGGCGCGCCTACCCCCTGGGCGCGCCCCCTGCCTCGTGGGCCCCCTGGTGCTCCACCGACATCAACTCCAACTCTATATATTCACGTTCGGGGAGAAAAAAATCAGAGAGAAGGATTCATCGCGTTTTACGATACAGAGCCGCCGCCAAGCCCTAATCTCTCTCAGGAGGGCTGATCTGGAGTCCGTTCGGGGCTCCGAAGAGGGGAATACGTCGCCATCGTCATCATCAACCATCCTCCATCACCAATTTCATGATGCTCACTGCCGTGCGTGAGTAACTCTATCGTAGGCTTGCTGGATGGTGATGGGTTGGATGAGATTTATCATGTAATCGAGTTAGTTTTGTTAGGGTTTGATCCCTAGTATCCACTATGTTCTGAGATTGATGTTGCTATGACTTTGCTATGCTTAATGCTTGTCACTAGGGCCCGAGTGCCATGATTTCAGATCTGAACCTATTATGTTTTCATGAATATATGTGAGTTCTTGATCCTATCTTGCAAGTCTATAGTCACCTACTATGTGTTATGATCCGGCAACCCCGAAGTGACAATAATCGGGACCACTCCCGGTGATGACCGTAGTTTGAGGAGTTCATGTATTCACTATGTGTTAATGCTTTGGTCCGATACTCTATTAAAAGGAGGCCTTAATATCCCTTAGTTTCCAATAGGACCCCGCTGCCACGGGAGGGTAGGACAAAAGATGTCATGCAAGTTCTTTTCCATAAGCACGTACGACTATATTCGGAATACATGCCTACATTACATGGACGAATTGGAGCTAGTTCTGTGTCACCCTATGTTATAACTGTTGCATGAATAATCGCATCCGGCATAATTCTCCATCACCGATCCAATGCCTACGAGCTTTTCACATATTATTCTTTGTTTATTTACTTTACCGTTGCCACTGTTACAATCATTACAAAACTATCACTTTTACTTTTATCACCGTTGTCGTTACTTCCATACTACTTTGCTACTAAATACTTTGCTCCAGATACTAAGTTATCCAGGTGTGGTTGAATTGACAACTCAACTGCTAAGTTATCCAGATATATTGCAATGCATCTTTCCACCGTTCTGTTTATTATGACGCGCTCCATCATTGTCATATTGCTATGCATGATCATGTAGTTGACATCGTATTTGTGGCAAAGCCACCTTTCATAATTATTTCATACATGTTACTCTTGATTCATTGCACATCCTGGTACACCGCCGGAGGCATCCACATAGAGTCATATTTTGTTCTAAGTATCGAGTTGTAATTCTTGAGTTGTAAGTAAATAAAAGTGTGATGATCTTCATTATTAGAGCATTGTCCCATGTGAGGAAAGGACGATGGAGACTATGATTCCCCCACAAGTCGGGATGAGACTCCGGACTAAAAAAAGAGGCCAAAAAAAGAGAGAAGGCCCAAATAAAAAATGAGAGAAAAGAGAGAAGGGGCAATCCTACTATCCTTTTACCACACTTGTGCTTCAAAGTAGCACCATGATCTTCATGATAAGAGAGTCTCCTATATTGTCACTTTCATATACTAGTGGGATTTTTTCATTATAGAACTTGGCTTGTATATTCCAATGATGGGCTTCCTCAAATTGCCCTAGGTCTTCGTGAGCAAGCAAGTTGGATGCACACCCACTTAGTTTCTTTTTGAGCTTTCATAAACTTATAGCTCTAGTGCATTCATTGCATGGCAATCCCTACTCACTCACATTGACATCTATTGATGGGCATCTCCATAGCCCGTTGATACACCTAGTTGATGTGAGACTATCTCCTTCTTTTTGTCTTCTCCACAACCACCGTCTATTCCACCTATAGTGCTATGTCCATGGCTCACGCTCATGTATTGCGTGAAAGTTGAAAAAGTTTGAGAACATCAAAAGTACGAAAAAATTGCTTGGCTTGCCATCAGGGTTGTGCATGATTTGAATATTTTGTGTGACGAAGACGGATCATAGCCAGACTATATGATTTTGTAGGGATAAGCTTTCTTTGGCCATGTTATTTTGAGAAGACATAACTTTCTTGTTAGTTTGCTTGAAATATTATTGTTTTTATGTCAATATTAAACTTTTGTTTTGAATCATACGGATCTGAACATTCATTCCACAATAAAGAAATTACATGGATAAATATGTTAGGTAGCATTCCACATTGAAAATTCTATTTTTATCATTTACCTACTCGAGGACGAGCAGGAATTAAGCTTGGGGATGCTTGATACGTCTCCAATGTATCTATAATATTTGATTGTTCCATGCTATTATATTATATATTTTGGATTTTTATATGCTATTTTATATGATTTTTGGGACTAACCTATTAACCTAGAGCCTAGTGCCGGTTTTTGTTTTTTTCCTTGTTTTAGAGTTTCGCAGAAAAAGGATACCAAACGGAGTCCAAACGGAATGAAACTTTCGCGATGATTTTTCTTGGACCAGAAGACATCTAGAGGGCTTGGAGTGCACGTCAGGAAATCCACGAGGCAGCCATAAGGTCGGGAGGTGCACCCAGGGGGTGGGGCACGCCCCCCACCCTTGTAGGCCCCTCGTGACTCCACCGACCTATTTCTTCCGCCTATATAGTCTAAAATATTCCAAAACCTACCAGGAGAGCCACGAAAACACTTCTCCACCGCCGCCACCTTCTGTACCCGTGAGATCCCATCTAGGGGCCTTTTCTGGCGTCCTGTCGGAGGGGGATTCGATCACGGAGGGCTTCTACATCAACACCATTGCCTCTCCGATGAAGTGTGAGTAGTTTACCTCAGCCCTATGAGTCCATAGCTAGTACCTAGATGGCTTCTTCTCTCTCTTTGATTCTCAATACCAAAAATATTACTTTATAGTTTATCCATCTCTATCAGATCTCAGTTTGCAAATAACCGTGAAGGGATTGACAACCCCTTATCACGTTAGGTGCAAGTTGGTGTTTGTTTGTGCAGGTATTCGGTGACTTGTGCGTTGTCTCCTACTGGATTGATACCTTGGTTCTCAAAACTGAGGGAAATACTTACTCTATTCCGCTGCATCACCCTTTCCTCTTCAAGGGAAAAACTAACGCAAGCTCAAGAGGTAGCAGTAGAGCGAAACGATTATGCATCTACTACTATTACTCCACCCATCGACCGCTATCCAACATGCAGCTAGTGTATTAAGTTCATGGAAAAATGGAGTAACGTGATGTCTACTACACAACTTGTTCTTGTAGACCCGTGTTGGGCCTCCAAGCGCAGAGTTTTGTAGGACAGTAGCGGATTTCCCTCAAGTGGATGACCTAAGGTTTATCAATCCGTGGGAGGCGTAGGATGAAGATGGTGTCTCTCATACAACCTTGCAACCAAATAATAAAAAGTCTCTTGTGTCCCCAACACAACAAATACAATGGAAATTTCTACAGGTGCACTAGTTCGGCGAAGAGATGGTGATACAAGCGTAATAATGATAGTAGATATTGATTTTTGTAATAGGAACAATAAAAAACAACAAGGTAGAAATTGATAAAACGGAGCACAAACGGTATTGCAATGCTTGAAAACAAGGCCTAAGGCCCGTACTTTCGCTAGTGTGATCTCTCAACAATGCTAATATAATTGGATCATATAATCTTCCCTCAACGTGCAATGAAGAATCACTCCAAAGTTCCTATCTAGCGGAGAACATAAGAAGAAATTGTTTGTAGGGTACGAAACCACCTCAAAGTTATTCTTTCCGATCAATCTATCCTAGAGTTCATACTAAAATAACACCAAGCTATTCTTTCCGATCGATCTAACCAAGAGTTCATACTAAAATAACACCATATGATACACATCAACCAGCTCTAATGTCACCTAGATACTCCAATGTCACCGCGAGTATCAGTGAGTTGACTATACGATATGCATCAAACAAATTCAGATTCATAATACTCAATCCAATACAAAGAACCTCAAAGAGTGCCCCAAGATTTCTGCCGGAGAAACAAAAGACGAGAACGTGCATCAACCCCTATGCATATATTACCCCAATGTCACCTCGGGAATCCGCGAGTTGAGTGCCAAAACACATATCAAGTGAATCAATATGATACCCCATTGTCACCACGAGTATTCATAGCAAGACATACATCAATTGCTCTCAAATCCATAAAAGAATTCAATACGGTAAAACGACATCTCAAAGGGAAAACTCAATTCACAACAAGATAGAGAGGGGAAAACACCATATCATCCGAATATATTAACAAAGCCCGCGATACATCAAGATCGTGACATCTCAAGAGAACGAGAGAGAGAGAGATTAAACACATAGCTACTGGTACAAACCCTCAGCCCCAATGGTGGACTACTCCCTCCTCATCATGGTGGCCACCGGGATGATGAAGATGGCCACCGGTGATGACTTCCCCCTCCGGCGGAGTGCCAAAACGGGGTCTAGATTTTTTTTGTGGCTACAGGGGCTTGCGGCGGCGGAACTTCTGATCTAGGGTTACCCCTGAGGGTTTTTGGAATATTTGACAATTTATAGGGCGAAGAGGGGTTGCGGGAGGCCACCGATGTGGGCACAACCAACCTAGGCACGCCCTGGTGGGTTGTGCCCCCCTTGGGGCACCCCCAGGTGCTGCTCTGGCCCATTGGATGTCTTCTGGTCCAAAAAAATCTCCGAAAAGTTTCGCTGCGTTTGGACTCCGTTTGGTATTGATTTTCTGCGATGTAAAAAACAAGCAAAAAATAGCAACTGGCACTGGGCACTATGTCAATAGGTTAGTCCCAAAAAGTGATATAAAGTTGCTATAAAATGATTGTAAAACATCCAAGAATGATAATATAGCAGCATGAATACTTCATAAATTATATATACGTTGGAGACGTATCAGCATCCCCAAGCTTAATTCCTACTCGTCCTCGAGTAGGTATATGATAAAAGAAATAATTTATGAAGTGTGAATGCTAGCAAAGTGCACAAGTTTGATCAATGAAAATTTCAATCACTTTTCCTAGCATCATAACATCAATTCTTTCTTATAAAACTTCTCATGTTAAAGTAGCAATCAATTCACATGTTAAGGTTCAAACAATGAATTCTCTTGAAACTCAACAACCTATGTTCTCAGTCACAAAGCAATTGCAATTCAACTTATTCAACATAGTCTAAGTAAGTGCTCCACATACTCAATCATCATATAGTCTTCCATGATTGCTACTACTCAAAGCATATTCTTAGAACAGATAGCATCCATTGAACACAGAGAAAGGGGCTTAATATTTCGCCTCCCAACTCATTTATCACAGAGATAATTGTCAACAATAATAAATCATGATCAAATATATTTGACTGGTCGTATGTGCCTAGATCTTTCCCCACCACATGATGCTTGCCAACTAGAGAATAATTGAGGTTTAAATGAGAATTTATACTATTGACTCTTTGCATAAAAGTAAATACTGAAAAGTAAAAGATAGGCCCTTCCCAGAGGGAAGCAGAGGTTGTCATGCGCTTTTTATTTGGATGCCCAAACTCTTAATGCAAAGGAACGTCACGTTATATTGGCCCTTATGATAGCAACCTTTATTATGCAATTTGTCGCTTTTATTACTTTGCCATCACGAGTTCGTACAACGCTCAATTTTCTCTTACAGTAAAAGATCAAACATATTTAGGAGCAATTTTTATTGCTTTATGCACCGATGACAACTTGCTTGACGGATCTTATTCAATCCATAGGTAGGTATGGTGGACACTCATGGTAAGAAACTGGGTTTAAGGGTTTTCGGATGCACAAGTAGTATCTCTACTTAGTACGATTTTTTGGCCAGCAAAAGATCCTAGGCAAACACCACAGGTTGGAGGATCTATGACAATATAACTTCTTTGCAAATATACACAACCATAACTCAGTACGTTGTCTTCCTTGTCCAACTTCGACTAATTTGCTCAATTTTGAAAATAATTAATGGGTATTCACAATCATAGAAGATGTCCAAGATAATATATTTGCATGTGAAAGTTCTCTTCCTTACAGTAATCATTCATGAATTGCTTGTATGACCAATATTGTGATTGTCAAGCTTCAAAAGATTTCACTTTCTAAACCCAATGTGTATCTACCACTAGGCATGCTATAATTTCAACTTCATGATATTAAATTCATTCAATAATTTACTCATAGGATATAAGTGAAGCACAAGAGTAAATGACCAACTACATCAAAAAGATATAAGTGAAGATCAAGCGAGTAGTTATGTAAATGGCTAGCTATTTGAAGACTCTCTCTTATTTAAAAACTTTCAGATCTAAGTATTTTATTAAAATAGCAAGAAAAAGAAGACAAAATGACATTCCAATAATAGCACAACTCATGTGAAGAAACAAAAATTTAGGCTCAACCGATACTAACCGATAATTGTTGATGAAGAAAGGTGGGATGCCTACCGGGGCATCCCCAAGCTTAGATGTTTGATACTTCTTGAAATATTATATTGGGGTGCCTTGGGAATCCCCAAGCTTGAGCTTTTGTGTCTCCTTAATTCCTCTCATATCACGGTTTCCCTAAATCTCAAAAACTTCATCCACACAAAACTCAACAAGAACTCGTGAGATAAGTTAGTATAAATCAATGCAAAAACCTTATCATTCTCTACTGTAGCAAATCACTAAAATTATTATTTACATTTCATACTAAATGCCTCTGCATATTTAATAGTCCTATCCTCAAATAGAATCATGAAACAAGCAAACATATGCAAACAGTGCAACCATAACAGCAATCTGCCAAAACAGTACTGTCTGTAAAGAATGCAAGAGGATCCATACTTCTTTAACTCCAAAAATTATGAAAATTTAGCAGACTGTAGAAAATTTATCAGAGCTTATTGTGCAAAAAGTTTCAACATTTTATCACATTCTTAATTTTCTAGGGAATTTTTGCAACAGCGATAAACTTTCTGTTTTGAAACAGCAACATGTAGACTTGCAAAATAAGCATGGGAAAGGCTATAATTGACATTTTTATTGAAATAAAAGATGCAAAACATTATTCTAAATAACAACAAGCAAATACTAATTAAATTAAATGACGCTCCAAGCAAAACACATATCATGTCACGAATAAAAATATAGCCTCAAGTAAGGTTACAGATAATGTTGGAGACGAAAGAGGGGATGCCTGCGGGGCATCCCCAAGCATAGTTGCTTGGATCTTCCTTGAATATTACCTCGGGGTGCGTTGGGAATCCCCAAACTTAGGGTCTTCTCACTCCTTATTCTCCTCATATCGACATATTAGCCAAAACTTGAAAACTTCAATCACACAAAACTTAATGGAACTTCATGAGATAGGTTAGTATGATAAAGAGCAAACCATTTCACTTTCGTACTGTCAAAGACAAGATTCATAATTGTTCTCACACAATGCCTACTGTAGCATATCTTTTCCACAATTTATATTGAGCAATATAAGCCATAGAAACTAGAAAACAAGCAAACTATGCATTGAAAATAGAATCTGTCAAAAACAGAACAGTCTGTAGTAATCTGTACTCCAACCATACTTCTGCTACTCCAATTTTTTTTTTAAATTAGGACAGCCTGGGAAAATTGTCTATTAATCTTCTTCAAAAGGAATCAATATTTTATCACGCTTCTGTTAAAAATGAGAATTATTTTCCTGAGCGCAAAAGTTTCTGTTTTTCAGCAAGATCAAATCAACTATCACCATAGACCATCCCAAAGGTCTTAGTTGGCACTTTATTGAAACAAAAGCAATAAAACATGATTACTACAGTAGCCTAATCATGTGAACACACAAAAATAGTAGGTAAAAGTGTTGGGTTGTCTCCCAACAAGCTCTTTTCTTTAATGCCTTTTAAGCTAGGCATGCTGATTTCAATGATGCTCACATAAAAGATAAGAATTGAAACACAAAGAGAGCATCATGAAGCATATGACTAGCACATTTAAGTCTAACCCACTTCCTATGCATAGGGATTTTGTGAGCAAACAACTTATGGGAACAAGAATCAACTAGCATAGGAAGGCAAAACAAGCATAACTTCGAAACTTTCAACACATAGAGAGGAAACTTGATATTATTGCAATTCCTACAAGCATAAGTTCCTCCCTCATAATAATTTTCAGTAGCATCATGAAGAAATTCAACATATAGCCATCACATAAATCATTTTTTTCATCACACAAAAACATAGAAAACTTATTACTCTCCACATAAGCGAATTTCTTCTGATCAATAGTAGTGGGACGAAACTCAACAAAATAACTATCAAGAGAGTGAAAATTAAAATCATGATGACAAGTTTCATGGTTATCACTATTCTTTATAGCATACATGTCATCACCATAATCATCATTGATAGCAACTTTGTTATCATAGTCAACTGAAGCCTCATCCAAAATGGTGGATTCATCACTAAATAAAGTCATGACCTCTCCAAATCCACTTTCATCATTATAATCATCATAAATAGGAGGCATGCAATCATTATAACAAATTTGCACATCAAATCTTGGGGGACTATAAATATCATCTTCATCGAACATAGCATCCCCAAGCTTATGGGTTTGCATATCATTAGCATCATGGATATTCAAGGAATTCATACTAGCAACATTGCAATGATAATCATCATTCATGGATTCTATGCCAAACATTTTATAGCATTCTTCTTCTAACAATTGAGCACAGTTTTCTTTTCCATCATTTTCACAAAAGACATTATAAAGACGAATAATATGAGGCAACCTCAATTCCATTTTTGAAGTTTTCTTTTATAAACCAAACAAGTGATAAAACAAGAAACTAAAAGATTCAATTGCAAGATCTAAAGATATACCTTCAAGCACTCACCTCCCCGGCAATGGCGCCAGAAAAGAGCTTGATGTCTACTACACAACTTGTTCTTGTAGACTCGTGTTGGGCCTCCAAGCACGGAGTTTTGTAGGACAGTAGCAAACTTCCCTCGAGTGGATGACCTAAGGTTTATCAATCCGTGGGAGGAGTAGGATGAAGATGGTCTCTCTCAAACAACCCTGCAACCAAATAATAAAAGGTCTCTTGTGTCCCCAACACACCAAATACAATGGAAATTTGTATAGGTGCACTAGTTCGGCGAAGAGATGGTGATACAAGCGTAATAGTGATAGTAGATATTGATTTTTGTAATAGGAACAATAAAAACAGCAAGGTAGCAATTGATAAAACGGAGCACAAACGGTATTGCAATGCTTGAAAACAAGGCCTAGGGTTCGTACTTTCGCTAGTGCAATCTCTCAACAATGCTAATATAATTGGATCATATAATCTTCCCTCAACGTGCGATGAAGAATCTCTCCAAAGTTCCTACCTAGTGAAGAACATAAGAACAAATTGTTTGTAGGGTACGAAATGACCTCAAAGCTATTCTTTCGGATCAATCTATCCTAGAGTTCGTACTAAAATAACACCAAGCTATTCTTTCCAATCGATCTAACCAAGAGTTCATACTAAAATAACACCATATGATACACATCAACCAACTCTAATGTCCCTAGATACTCCAATGTCACCGCGAGTATCTGTGAGTTGATTATACGATATGCATCAAACAATTCAGATTCATAATACTCAATCCAACACAAAGAACCTGAAAGAGTGCCCCAAGATTTCTATCAGAGAAACAAAAGACGAGAACGTGCATCAAGCCCTATGCATAGATTACCCCATTTTCACCTTGGAATCCGTGAGTTGAGTGCCAACACACATATCAAGTGAATCAATATGATACCCATTGTCACCACGGGTATTCATAGCAAGACATACATCAAGCGCTCTCAAATCCATAAAAGTATTCAATCCGATAAAATGAAATTTCAAAGGGAAAACTCAATTCACACCAAGATAGAGAGGGGAAAACACCATATGATCCGACTATATTAACAAAGCCCGCGATACATCAAGATCATGACATCTCAAGAACACGAGAGAGAGAGAGAGAGAGAGAGAGAGATTAAACACATAGCTACTGGTACAAACCCTCAGCCCCGAGGGTGGACTACTCCCTCCTCATCATGGTGGCTACCGAGATGATGAAGATGGCCACCGGTGATGACTTCCCCCTTGGGCGGAGTGCCAGAATGGGGTCTAGATTGGTTTTTCGTGGCTACAGAGGCTTGTGGAGGCGGAACTTCTGATCTACGGTTACCTCCGAGGGTTTTTGGAATATTCGACGATTTATAGGGTGAAGAGGGGGTGCGGGAGGCCACCGAGGTGGGCACAACCCACCTGGGCTCGCCTGGGCCCCCAGGCGCGCCCTGGTGGGTTGTGCCCCCTCGGGGCACCCCCAGGTGTTGCTCTGGCCCATTGGATGTCTTCTGGTCCAAAAAAATCTCCAAAAAGTTTCACTGCATTTGGACTCCGTTTGGTATTGATTTTCTGCGATGTATGAAACAAGCAAAAAACAACAAATGGCACTGGGCACTATGTCAATAGGTTAGTCCCAAAAAATGATACAAAGTTGCTATAAAATGATTGTAAAACATCGAAGAATGATAATATAGTAGCATGAATACTTCATAAATCATAGATACGTTGGGGACGTATCATAACGCCTTAAGCAAGATGACATGATGTAGACAAGATAAACTCACGTATGAATAAACCCCATCTTTTTACCCTTGATAGCAACGATACATACATGTCATGTCCCTTTCTGTAACTGGGACTGAACACCGTAAGATCGAACCCATTACAAAGCACCTCTTCCCATGAAAAGATAAATCAATCTAGTTGCCAAAACAAAGTAATAAAACAGAGAAGAAATACGAAGCTATATTAATAATGCATAAAACAGTTCAGAGAAAACTCAAATAATATTCATGGGTAGACCTTATCTGGAGATGGTCGGGAGATGCCACGGGGCTGACTTAGCCCGCTCGCACGGGCCTACCTGCGAGTTGGTCGGGAGATGCCCCTTTTGCCCCTCCACTCGTCCCTCACCTCCAGCCACCTATATATTTCGTCCCTAGGTCATTTGTTAGGGTCAGCAAAGTATATGAGAGACATTAGAGAGCTTTGCTCCTTGTACCCACTCCTCTAGGAGATCAAGACCTCCTAGGAGAAGATCCCTAGTGGATATCAAGCCCCCACCTTGGGAAGGATCCCCATCATAGGATCATCAAGACCTCTCTCCTCATAGGATTGGGATGAACTAGTACCTTGTATCTTTCCTTTGTTGTTCTTGGATCATTGTGACCTCTTGTGTGTTCTTGGATCTAGCATATGTGTGATTGGATCAATTTGAGTGTTTTCCCTCTTTTGTGTTCTTCGTGTTCTTGGGGATTTCCCCTCCAGTTTGTGAAAGATCTCCATCTAGGGTTCCACCCTACAACATCTTGGTATCATGAGCCACGTTTATCACGAATTTGGAGTCCCCCCCACCGTTTTCTAGCCTTATTTTGTGTGATTTCGTCCTAAATTCGAAAATTCCCCACCAAAAATAGCCCCAAAGATTTTTGTGATTTGTTGGTTTGATGTGGTTTTGGTGGATTTTATCCATGGACTTGCTTGGTTTCAAGTGTATCTAGCTTTCCCCCATCTTTTCCCCACCATCCATCCCCAAAATCTCTCTAATTTTGCACTTGAAATCTCCAATTTCCGCCACGAAATCATGAAATTTCCGATCACCCCGTGCCCACGGACCCCAGACCCCGTGCGCATGGGCCCCCAAAAATTCTCTGGACACCCCGTGCCCACGGACCTGTACCGTGCGCATGGGACCCCGTGCCCACGGGCTCCTACCCCATGCGCACGACCCCCCCCCCCAGGTCAGCCGCCAACACTTCACCGTTTCGCCCATAACTTCCACATCCGGAGTCCGATTTTCGCGTTCTTTAGCTCGTTGAGTAGCTATTGACATTACCCATCCATCTAGATAGGCTCCAACATCATTTGAATCCATCAAATTTTTGACATTTTGGCATCTTTGCCTAGGCCCTCCACCATATCATCCGCAAAACCACCATAGCCTTCCGCAACCTAACCCATTTCGCTCCATATAGCATTTGTGGTTGTTTGAGTGGTGAGTGGAGTCTCCTAAGGTGTTTAGGATACTTAGGGACGGTTCCTTCTTCATCAACCACCACCACCACTTCCGCATTGCCAACTCCGGAACCACCAACGCATTCCGCTACCACCATTTGACATTTTCCTTTGAGATTTTGAGTTTGCGGTTTTTCCGTTTCCTAGGGTGTTTCGGCTATCTAGGAACGGTTCGACATCGACAACACCGCCGCTCACCTTTGACAAGGATTCGACATCGACCACTTCACCATTTTGACACCCTAACCGTAAGCAAGAACGGTAACCTCTATATCATCTCGGTATCGTGGTATCCCATCATTGTACATGCTTGCCATTACATTGTTAACCCCTTAGCCCATTTTTGCGTCACTTGCCTATCGAGACTAGCCATTTGAGTATTGCCGGCAACGTTACTTGTGCACATTAGTGATCCGTACCTTCCATTGCATACATACCATATCATATTGGTATCATCTTGGTATGATCATATCATCCCTTGTGTCACAAGATTGTTCCCGCATATACACAATTGCTATCTTGGTTTGTGCATTTCGCATAAGTGGCCATATCAAAAAAAAAGAGAGATAGAGAGAGAATAAGATTTTAAGCAAAAAGAAAAATAAAACAAAGAGCTTGTAAGCAATAGCCATAGCATTGCCACATTGCATATCATACTACCATATTGATCATCTTGGATCATCGTGTGCGAAACACCGGAACATCATACACATAGCATATTTGGGATAGAAAGCTCATACATTTTGCATCTTATAGGTTGTGCACAAGTGTCGTATCCGCCTATTGAGCAATCATTCTAGCGTCTCTCTTGAGTTGTGCAACACGAGCGTTTTCCGAGGATTCCACATTTTGTGCTCATTCTTTGGTTGCACGACCTCATTTATCTATCCGTGTGTGTGTTTCCGTGTACCACCCATTGCTATTGGTCTACTTGTTTCACTTGCGAATTTGTGAATCTTTTCCAACATTATTGACTCTTGCTAACATTTTGCATCAAATTTTTGTGCCACTATCCTCACCGAGCTCCACCATAAGCCTTACTTGTGTAGGTGTGAGAATTGACAAGATCTGGTACCAATTGTGCTATTTTCTTGCTACATTATTGAGTGATCATTGATCCATCTTCAACATTGGATAAGTTTGGTCTAGTTCTTTCCTTTCTTCCACTCATATTTTCTGGAGTCTTATGATGGATAGGCAAGCCATTTCATCTCCGGTCTTCCACGACAACGACGGCCCGAAAGACTACATCACCAAAACGCCCATCTTCGGACTACAACGAGCAATGTGAGGCATTGAGCGACTCACCGTCGACATTCACCAAAGCGAAGCACGGACAAGGGACTACATCGACACCAAGTTGGATGCACAATTGGATGACATCCGACACGTGTGGGCCAACTACAAGTCTTCTTCCCCTTCGTCATCTTTTCGGCAGCGACGCTCTAGTAGCAAATCTTCGGAATGCCTTCGAGCTCAAGCACTACAACACCATCGAGATGAAGATGCTTGCGATGCGTACACCTACAAGTCCCAAAAAGCTCTACATCAAGCTACGGCCAAACTTCATGAGCACAAGAGAAGACCGTGAGATGAGCACCAACAAGACGGAGCTACGACTACTACTACCACTTCGGCATCTTCGCCTAGTGTCATCAAGGCATCTTCGCCTTTGGACGTATGGCATCTTCGCCTACCTCCGATGAGTACGCCTACATCGGCCTTCCTCCACGGCGACGGTGATGAGATGACCGAGCTTGGGATTTTCCATTCGGTCATGGAGGAGAGTGATGATGTGCCATCTTCGGCCTTCATCCACGGCTACGACCACGACATGATTGAGCATGGAGACGTTTGCACCTACATCTCTCCGACTCCCACATATGACAAGATGCCCCAATTCCCATGTGAGGAGAGCCACCAACACATGAGTGACATGAGTGACTCCACCATATGTGACATTGAGAGCATTTCCTATGAGAGGATGAGTGTGACCAACACTAGCCCCACACTTGAGAGCATGCCACACATCCTATGTGAGGTCGAGAACCATTTGAGTGACTCCACCAACCATATGAGTGAGAGCATCTTACCGGAACGAGTGAGGCCACTATGATTTATAACGACTTAACCTCTACTCCTAGTGTGTTTTCTTCTTTGGTGCTAGGTCTCCTACATGACGACATGCCTATCCTCGACGTGTCCATACCGCCAACGGAGACAACGATGGCCGCATGGTTCCATCATGATGAAGATGACAATGATTGGACCTTCGACACCTCACCTACAATACATGAGAGATGCTCCAAAGGTAACATAGGTGATGGTGCTTCACTTGTCCCACTATAGGACTATCTTACCAATGATTGCTTGCATCATGTTGCTCCACCTATTGCCATGCTTCATGCTAGTGCGACTTCCTCATGGCATGACTTACCAATTTATGATGAATATGATGATGAGCATGTTGAATTACCTAGTTGTGATGCCATGCTCCATAGGATATCATGCGAAAATTCTTTTGGTCACATCATGTTTGACAATCCATTAAACTTGTCATATGCTATGAGTGAGATCTCCCATATTGCATCATTTCAATCTCAAGATAGTAACTATGCATGCCCCGTTAAAATAAATCCTATTTGCACATATGGCATAGATGACGAGATGATGGTCATTGGCTTTTGTTTCTCTTGCGACGATATTGCTATGTTTCCTTTGCAAAATTTGTGCAATTCATCTCATATGCCATGCCATGAAAATTACTGTGTATCGCATGATTCTGTGCATCATATGCATTCCATGAATAATAATGCTCTACATATTTCTCATGATGCATTACACATTTTGAGTCTCCATTATGCTATACATAACAACAAACCTCTCATGATGGATGACATGTTTCTATATCATGCATCTCATTTATTTGAGCATTGGATATTTTGTGCTAACCAACACATGCACGTATGCATCATAATGGATGATGTGTACATATACCACGCACACACAATTTTCCCTTTGTCTTTGTTTTATGTAGGTACTCACGTATACTCGTCAACATCTCAATCCCAAGAGTTGACGAAACGAGCTCTTGAGATCAACGACGATTTGGGATCCTGTGGACTATCCGTACCACCATTCCTTTTGCGCAAGGACTACGCGCATCTCTTTTACTTGTCTCTCACACGGCTATGGGATATTTACCATTTGTCACCTTATGCTCATTTTCCCGTGTTCACTTTGCATGTTATGCTTGCTTCTATGCCTTTGCCATGCAATTGTGACCCTTGCTTGCACTTACCCATGATTCATCATTATACTACTCCTATGTGTATTTTCATGCTTGGTGGAGATACTTGTTGCTATTGCCATGTTCTATACATGCTTTATGCTATTGTTGATTGTTGTGTTGGGAGAGTCATGATGTCCCATTGCTATTTACATGTGGCCTCTCGCCAATACATTGATGATATCTTGCTCATATCTTGCTTTCCTGCTTGTGATATGTCATGTGCATTATTCATGCCCACTATTTGCACACATGACATGCTTGCCATGATTCCTTCTAGTATGTTGCATCTTCGCACTACTAGCTTGCTTGACTTGATCACTATGATTGCTTGCTTTGTCGCATCACCCATGTTCCATTCTTACTCGCTTTCTTGGGTTGATAGCACCTATGTTCATGCCTCTCACATGATTTATATTGATCATTCTCACTTGTATCCCTTAATTGCATATCTCATATCATCTTGTCTTGAGTGCAAACTTGCTATGCTTATTGATCGTGGAGACTTGGACATATTACTTGTGACACTTGCTTGTTTACTTGAGCCTAATGTCTTTGGTTGTAGTTGCATCATATGCTTTCATACCATACAACACCTTGTCCTTTCTTATGATAAGAATGATGAAAACACTTGTTGGGTATTTCACCACACGGATGATAGTTGTTGCATTTGCTCTAACCTCATTTGTTTTCTGAGTGTTTGTCATGTTCTTTCATTTTGAAGGATTCACAAGGGGGTAGCATCACGAGACATATTGGTTATGTGAAGGCGTACATGATGTGCAACACCAACATTTTCAAGAAACTCCTCAAGGTGACCTCTTTCCCTTTGATCCATCCTCACATATGCATATTGGATGGGTCACTCTTTCATTGTTGTCTCCTTCTTCTTGTCTACATGTTATATCTATTGGATGGAGGATCGACATTGGAGATGGACCCTATGGACCTTCAAGTTGAGGAGTGCCACGACATCGAGCTATGGTACAACACCACCCATAACAAATTTGCATCTTATGCATGGATTGACTCATATTATGATTGCCTTGATGCATCTTGTATTCACATGTCATCCATGATATATGAGCTTGTGCATTTCCTTAGCAAATTTGTTGTGACCTTTCTTGATGGCCTATTCATACATAATGATCACATTGCCTACCATCAATTGCATGATAACATAATCATATTGAGCATCCATTGCCATATTCATGCCATTGATAAACCATATCACTATGACATTATTTTGCACCGTGGTTGCATTGATCATATTCACAACACATTTGTGTGCACAATGAATGCTTTTGCCCCCATGAACGCTTTGCATATCATTCTACATCATCTTACTAAGCTTCATGCGATTTGTCATGAACAATCTTGTCACACGGACTCATACATTCTTGATGGACACCATGTGTGCGCTAACCATTGTATTTCCGAGTGTCGCTTTTGTTTGCTCTTTTTGCATGTATACCACTCCGGAGACACCTTGGAGTACTTGGATTGTGCAGTGTCTTCAACTCCGTCCAACTACAAGTCCGTCCACGACAACCTTTTCCTTGGTGATGAGGATCACGATCCGAGGTCGGATCTTTTCTGAGGGGGAGGAGATGATGCGGAGCATCCTATGGACATCACCATGTCAAGAGCCACTTCGCCAAGTGACACGTGTGACTTCTACTTCATGCATACAAAGGTGAATCATCTCCTTTACACGTGTCCACTTCCCCCCTTCGAGGATGGTATACTACTTGACCCCTCTCTCGTGTGCATACATAGGTGTGTGCGGAGCTACACATTCTTCGAGCAGGAGCCCAAGCGGAAGAGTACAACTACACCATCCACAAGGAGAACGCACGAAAGAAGGAAGCTCGCCAAGTCCAAGGAGAAGGACGGGAAGGCCGCAAGGAAGACGGAGGCGAGAAGATGGAAGAAGAAGCACGGTTCAGAGGACCCTGTGCGCACGGCCTATCCAGAGAGTTTCTGGATACCCCGTGCGCACGGGCCCCAAAAGACCCCGTCAACACGGGACCCCCGTGCCCACGGGGCTGACTTAGCCCGTGCGCACGGGCCTACCTGCGAGTTGGTCGGGAGATGCCCCTTTTGCCCCTCCACTCGTCCTCTCACCTCCAGCCACCTATATATTTCGTCCCTAGGTCATTTGTTAGGGTCAGCAAAGTATATGAGAGACATTAGAGAGCTTTGCTCCTTGTACCCACTCCTCTAGGAGATCAAGACCTCCTAGGAGAAGATCCCTAGTGGATATCAAGCCCCCATCTTGGGAAGGATCCCCATCATAGGATCATCAAGACCTCTCCTCTCATAAGATTGGGATGAACTAGTACCTTGTATCTTTCCTTTGTTGTTCTTGGATCATTGTGACCTCGTGTGTGTTCTTGGATCTAGCATATGTGTGATTGGATCTAGTCAATTTGAGTGTTTTCCCTCTTTTGTGTTCTCCATCTAGGGTTCCACCCTACAACATTTAGGTTTAAGGATTTGGATGCACAAGAAGCATTCCCGCTTAGTACAAGTGAAGGCTAGCAAACAGATTGAGAAACGACCAACCAAAAAACGAAAACA
Source organism: Triticum aestivum (assembly GCF_018294505.1). NCBI lineage: Eukaryota > Viridiplantae > Streptophyta > Magnoliopsida > Poales > Poaceae > Triticum > Triticum aestivum. The sequence goes on from NC_057811.1 coordinate 277,072,926, forward strand.
GTCATAAACGCGCATTGAACATAATTAACACTGAATACTGCACCACAAGTAGGATGTAACTTTGTTGCATAACTATTGACTTTGTGTGCATGCATAGGGAATCACAAACCTTAACACCAATATTCTTACTAAAGCCTAATTACTCACCAACATGACTCACATATCACTATCTCCATATCGCAAAACTATTGCAAGGAATCACGTTTATAATATCTAAAGATCTTTATGAAAGTTTTTATTATATCCCCCTTGAATATCCATCACTTTGGGACCAAATTCATATCTTGTTAAAATTACCATTACTATTATCAACTCTCAAAAAGGATATAAGTGAAGCATGAGAGTGCAATTATCAAAAAAATCAACTCTGAAATAATGTAAGTGAAGCATGAGAGTGCATTTTTTTGAAATATAATCATATCAACTCTCAAAAATATTTCAGTGAACCATGAGACCTCAAGCATTTCTTCAAAATTTAATCACCACCCTGCTCTAAAAGATTTAAGTGAAGCACATAGAGCAATTGCCTAGCTCAAAAACTCTAAGTGAAGCACATAGAGCAATTCTAACAAATCATGATAATATATGGATCTCTCAAATAGGTGTGTCCAGCAAGGATTATTGTGACAAACTAAAAATCAAAACAAACAAAGACTCATATATTACAAGACGCTCCAAGCAAAACTCATGATATGTGACGAATAAAAACATAGGCCCAAGTAAAATTACCGATGGTCGCTAGAAGAAAGAGGGGATGCCCCAAGCTTAGTTGCATGGGAGTCGTTGAATATGACCTTGGGGTGCCTCGGGTATCCTCAAGCTTAGGCTCTTGCCATTCCTTATTCTTTCATCCATCATGATCTCACCCAAAACTTGAAAACTTCAATCACACAAAACTCAACAAAACCTCGTGAGATCCGTTAGTATAATAAAGCAAATCACTACCTTAAGTACTGTTGCAAACCCATTCATATTTTATTATTGCATTACACCTACTGTATTGTAACTTTACCATGTCTTATACCCCCCGATACAATCCATAGATTCATCAAAATAAGCACACAACGCAACAAGAACAGAATCTGTCAAAAACAGAATAGTCTGTAGTAATCTGAACATTCACCATACTTCTATCACTCCAAAATTCTAAAAAATTAGGAAAACGTGGGTAGTTTGTATATCAATCATGTGTACAAAATTCAGAATTTTTCTTTGCTCTAGATTCCAATTCTTTTATGATACACATATAGTTGCATGTTCACTGTAAATAAAAGGTCTAGCAATTCGAACACCGTCCATTGCCGCTGTGACCCCATTATGTAATTCAAATCAAGATGAAAAATCAAGTAGATCCCACACAGTTTATTATCACCAACCGTGTGAGATGTAGTAGAGAATATCCTCGAGCACCGTCGGTGTATAGTATGCCTATGGCTTACACGAGAAGGTGCGTCGGCTACAGTCCACAGTCGGCATGTCAAGCACACTAACTCGCTCCCCAAATACTCCCTCCTCTGCATCCCTTGCAATCTTGAAAATATTACTGCCTCATAATCTTGAAAATATGCACCGCCTGGAAGGTTTTAATGTTTGATAGCACACGATTAGTATGTGCGGACCGTGTGCAATGTCTGTTACTCCCGCTTTGCTTCAGTCCCTTGATTCAAATTTTCAGTAGCCCCGGCATTTTACTCCCGCCTTTGCATCCCTTGCAATCTCAAAAATATTTGCTCGCCCTTGATCCAAATTTTCAGTAGCCCCGCCTTGTTACTCCCGCCTAGTAAAATTTCCAATTGTCGTAGTATTTCCTAAAACACCACCTTGCCCCCCCACCCCCCTCCACACACACCACACACTCCCCAAAACCTCCGCTCACACAGACACACACAACCCTCGAAACCATTGGTAGGTCGCCGCCATCGCCGGCGACTCCATCCTCAACCTCTGCCTGTGTGCCGGGGAGCTCGAGGAGCCAACGGCCAAAAAGAGGTTTATCGCGGCCTTTTCGCCCGACGCCGGCGAGGTGGCCGCTGAGGTGCCCCCGTCGTCCTCCGCGGGCTCGATCCGCCGTCGCCAGTCCCCCGATCCGCCTGGCACCGCGCCCCTATGCCGGTTTGAGGACTTCCCAGTCCTCCCTCGGACCCGGCAGCCGACATGGTCCTACCTCGGGGTCCGGCAGCGGCGGTGGGGGACGTGGGTCGCCGAGATTACAGATCAGGCGACCCACACCCGCCGGTGGCTCAGTAGCTTTCACACGGCCGAGCTCGCGGCCATGGAATACGACCGCTGGCAGGTCCGCTACCATGGCGCGGCGGCTAGGCTCAATTTCCCCTTCGGCACACGTCTGGTCGACCTCGTTCTGCCGAAGCCAGGGGTGGTGAGCTCGGCTATGGCACGGGAGGACCACGAGGCATGGGAGCGCCTCAAGGCCGAGGCCACCGACGAGGCCTACATGCAAGAGCTCCGCCGGCAACACCCGAAGCTCGTGGAGGCGGAGCGGGAGATCTTTGCCGGCATGGAGGGCAGCGAGGTTATCGTGCTCTCCTCCGATGACGATGTCGAAGGCGGCGAGGATGGCGACGCGGAGGATGGCGAGGTTATCGCGATCTCCTCCGATGACGAGGTCAAAGGCGGCGGTGACGGCGGCGCGGAGGGCGTTGAGGTGGGCCCTGAGGACGAGGAGATCGACATCGATGAGTGGAGGAGTGCCTTCTCCAATGACCCCGACGACGGCACCGGCCCGGACCCGGCTCGCGGCACACCGTACATGACGTGGAAGGATTGGCTCGACCTCTACTTCGACTGAAAGTAGTTTAGCTTAGTTTAAATTTATGTTTTATGTTCGGTTATGCAAAACTATCTATGTTTATGTTTGAATGCATTCTACTTTCGGTTGAACCTGCTTTGAACTTGATTAAATTGAAGTTTACAACCTTAAGTTTAGGGGATCGACTAGAAAAGGTCAAAAATTGCTGGAGTATATGTGTGTGTGTGTATATAGATATATCCACTAAGGGTTTTAGTCCTTTAACTTTTTAAGGATCGTCTAGAGATGGCCTTATGACTTGTTTATTTCAGTTCTTTACAATGTGATGCTCTATATGTGCAACTATTTGCCGCGCAGTTCAATTTCATCAATAACAGTTTCAACAATACCACTATGAATTACGATATTTAGTTGCTGTTAAGGATATTGCAGTTAACATGCCTTTTCGTTTTTTAACAATAGCTAGTGTACTTTAGACCTGCACAATACCAGTTTGAGTGACTATTTGCTTGTTTTTAAATGTTATGCCTGATGAAGTTAACACACATTTCCACTTCTTGTTTTTCTTAACTAGCGTGCTTAAGCCTGCACACTGAAGCTATCATTTGTAGATTATGTTGTCTACCATGGATATATTTGGTTGATGTTTAGCCTGTTGTGCTTAACATGCCTTTATATGTACTCATGCAGGACAATATTGAGAACAGTGTTGTTTTCCATCGAGGTTAGTTTCATCGCATTGCTTATATGTACTCACTGTTCAGGATATCGGTAGCTGGTACCATATAGCCTGGGGCTGATAAGGCATTAATTGTCGAATTGGACATTTCACTGAATATATCTGTAACCCATTTATCAATAGGTTAACTAGGGCCATATTTAATATATCTGAGGCTACATAGCAACATGCATTGTACTGAATGACGAAATATGCAATCCCGGGCTACATAGCAACAAGGAAGAGTGTTACCTTAATATTCTGATGATGTCTAGATATACATGTAATAAAATCCTATATAATGGGATGGAGGGAGTGTTGTACTACATCATTTTTCAATTGTTGTTTAGCTTCTAATATTAACTTGGTGCTTTTAGGTACATATATCATTGCCAAAGATACACACTTCGACCCTTTCTGTATATGGGGCAATGAGATATTCATGAACCAGCATCAAGTGAGGAAACTGATAAAGATTGTTATTAAAATGGGTCAAAAGATGTCAATCGAACTATTTGTTTACACTTTATGCAAGACAACAGTGAACTGCAGGATGGTAAGTAAAAACCCTATAGCCTTCTTTTTACTGACCATAATGAGTTGTGTTAGATGACAATGTCTGAATCTTTTTCCTTTTGCAGTGGATCCTGAAGCAGTTTACTCAAGATTACCTCTCAAACTACATGATTGGCGGTCGGCCATCACAAGGGGTTGGACTAGAGTCCTGCATGCCTTCTGCATCCAGGAGAGCACAATAGGGCCATTCCGCTTCACCTTGTTCAGCAACCGGAATGTCTGTCGCCTCTTTCTTTACCATCTGTAATAGTACAAGTATAGAACCCTGGTTCATCATTCTTTATTTGGTGCTTATGTAATTCTTAAACATATGTACCTGTGAATCAAATAATGCATTGGTTGTTTGAACCTGATGGATATGAATAAAGCTATAGCCTACTTTCAAGTTTAAATTAGGTACAATTTTAAATAGCACCAATTAAACTAGGGCGTAATTACGGTCTGCAAGTCATTACGGCGCACACGGTTAATAAAGGAACAGCATGTGCGATATACATCATAATCTGACACGGTTCACGAAGAGGAAACGTGTGCATCAATGCACACAATTGCCGTTTGCAAAGCGTGTGTGATGTCAGACACTATCACATACGGTGCGGGAAAACTAAATGTGTGTGATTGTCTACCTATCGTACACGGTTTATAATCATGAACTGTTTGTGATGTGCCAGGCATCGTAAAACTCCTGTGCCTGAAATCTGCCTGGAATCTGCCTAGTTTTAGGTAAAACCACAAAGCTCTGACTGCGACAATACGAGCACAAACGAGTAGCAAGGATGAAGCATTTGGGATAATCGAGATATTGGAAACATTTATATAGGGACAACTATATGCATCAATGCTCCCTATCCCCGACGGTTTCTGGGTCGTGTGGGAAGGACCCCCTATCGCCATCACCCACTAGGCAACGGTTTCAAATGCCGTCGCGGAAAGGAGTTAAAAACCGTTTGTATAGCACCGATGCATACCAGTGTATGCCCCTCTTCTTCGGGGTAGGTTTAGCCGGTGGTTCAGGAAGAGTCCAGTCATCATAATGTTTCAATATGTTATTCAATAATTCTTCATCTTGCCCAACAGTTCATTTCCTGAAAACACAACCAACACAACTATTTAGGAAGTCCCTAGAAGCATCGGTTAGTCCATTATAGAAGATATCAAGTATTTCATTTTTCTTAAGAGGATGATCAGGCAAAGCATTAAGTAACTGGCAAAGCCTCCCCCAAGCTTGTGGGAGACTCTATTCTTTAATTTGAACAAAGTTAAATATTTCCTGTAGAGCAGCTTGTTTCTTATGAGCAGGGAAATATTTTTCAGTGAAGTAATAAATCATATCCTGGGGACTACGCACACAACAAGGGGTAAGAGTATTGTACCAACACTGGTACAGCGACGTCCTAAACAAACGGGTTTTAACCCCTTTCCGCCACGGCATTTGGAACCGTCGCCGAGTGAGTGTGTGCGATAGGGTGTCCTTCCCACATGACCCAGAAATCGTCAGGGATAGACCCTCCTAGGACCCAGGCTGGGGCCGTGTGTGATCGGGCGAGGCATCGAAACCCAATCATTTCCTTAGGTATGTACATCCCACACGGTAATCCGAGAAAATCATTTTCGTAGGTATGTACATCCCACACAGTGAATCCCAGAAAATCATTTCCGTAGGTATGTACATCCCACACGGTGAATCCCAGAAAATCATTTCCGTAGGTATGTACTTCCCACACGGTGAATCCTAGAAAAACATTTCCGTAGGTATGTATATCACACACAGTTCTCTGTGTGGAAACGTTTGTGCAAGGTGGCCTAACGCAAACAGTTCGCTGTCGGAAGCTGTGTGTGATTGTTAGTTGATCGAACACGCCTACTTTCTAGAAACCGTACGGGTTGTTTGAGTTCATCGCCCACGGTGCTATCTGAGTAATCGTTTACAATAGAAAACCCCAATAAGTAGGGTAATTAGCCTATTATTGATAATCCATGTACTAATCAAACTGATATTTCTTATAAAACACGCCAGATATTTCATATTCGTATAAAAGCAACCAGGATTTCATAATCGAATTACATCAGATAGCTTCGGCACTCAGTTACGCCATTACACAACAGCACCAATTTTCACATGCAGCATCAAAAACCTTTGGAAAGTAGCATCATACACGGTAAATAGACAGATGAATCTCATCTGGGAAACTGCAGAAGCGGAAGGCAAATATTGAGCCTTCAGTGATGTTGAATGTCCTTGCAACTTTAGGCCAGTGGCTATGGATAATTGCCCGCCCAACCTTCGTCCTCTTCAGCAAGACTTCAATATTGTACCGTGGGTGTTGAATGAATACCTTCCTCGCCTCTTGACCATGCAGGTGGTTTGAGAGGTAATCATCGGTGAACTGCTTTGAAAAGTACTGAAAACAAAGCTATGCATAAATCGCTGTTGTAAATTTTGAAATGGCGCAAGGGGTAAAAACAAGGTAAAAGAGTTGGTACCATCCTATAGTTGACTGATGTCTTCTTCATTGTGCAAACAAAGATCTTGCTGTTATTCGTCGCAAGTTTCTTCATCCTAACAATCTTTCTGAGTTTCTTGACTTGACTGATATTCATGGACATCTCATTTCCCCATATGCAAAATGGGTCGAACAGTGGGTCTAAGCCTCTGACAGCAGGACCTACATGTGCAAGACCAAATTGTAAGAAACCTAAATATTAGAATGATTCCTGCAACTGCACAATAATGTGCTATTAGCCAAAGGACCCTGCTTGAACAAACCTCGATGGTAAACCGCAGTGTCTCCCATTGTTTCCCTGCAACACACATAAGGAAGATCTTGATCAGGTTAACTGAGAGTTGCCATACTATCAGTAGAATATGTATTGAGTACAGCCAAATTCGATTGGTGTCACATGCATAACAATACAAAATTGTACCCACAGCAAATGAAAATCAAATTGCAGAACTGAACCAAACAGTTAAATGGACAGCAGACCAAATGAACCGAAATAGTTAACTGAGCACGACATTGCAGAATAGAAACATGTACTAGAAGATAATACAGTTAACAAAACAAAGAATGCTTGAGAATAGTACTACGAAATGTATCAATTGTTGGACCAAAGTGTTAACTGAACATTACATTTCAGAGGACCAAACTGTTAACTGAACATCAGATTGCATATTAACATTACAAAGGACAAATCACTAGAAGGCACTGGCGGCGGCCTCGAGAAAACATCACGAACTGTATTTTAAAGTAGACAACCGCGTGGCAGTGTCGACGGTGGCCTCGAAGACGAGGTGCTCCTCCAAGATCTGGCGGTCGACACGCATGGCAGCCATAGCGACCTCGTTCGCGCATGCGGCCGCATGCTACTCAGCTCCATGTTACACTGCGTGTAAAATGGATGTGGGTGGCGCTTAATTGGAGGAGGGGGGCAGTGATTTCGGTGGAAGGTCTCGCTCCGTCAGTCGAGGCATGTGGGACAGGAAAGGAGGAGGATGGTGTGGGTGGGGTGTGGATTACCTGACCATATCAACGAGGCCGCGCAGCAAGAAGAAGGGTCGGCGGCGAGGAGGCCGCGTAGCAAGAAGAAGGGTTGCCGGCGAGGAGGTGGCGCTGCAAGAAGAAGGGTCGCCGGCGAGGAGGCGGCGCCGCAAGAAGAAGGGTAGCCGGCAAGGAGGTGGCGCTGCAAGAAGAAGGGTCGCCGATGAGGAGGCTGGGCTGCCAGTAAGCAGTAGTGAAGGTTTGAACTTGGAAAGCAAGGAGGGACAGTGGAAGTGTGGCTTTTGGTAGGAGGGAGGGGGTGGGGAGATAGATATTTCTGTGGTGGCAAAAAAAATCGCTCGGTGCCGCGAGAAACTGGCGCGCAAGTGTGGTTCAAGCGGGGGCGGTGGACTGTAGACGACGAAGCTTCATGCGTAAGCCAGACAAGACGGTGCCCCAAGATATTTTATATCGCATCCCACACGATTCTTTCTAGTAAACTATTTGTGGTATACCTGATTTTTTTCATTATGTTTTGAAAGACAAAATGGTGTTACGTAGGGAAAGGATGGTGCTTGAATTGCTAGAACATTTACGTACAGTGAACATGCAACTAGTACATGAGTGTTGTGCTTAAATTTGGAATTATTCCGGGTTCGTTTGGCATTTTTATGCATTAATTGAGTTTCTGGGCATTTAATGAGCATAATTAAAATTTGAACAACAAGCACATGCTCCAATGCACCAAAGTTTGCTGAAAAATCACATGTGTGTCTTTGGGCGAATTTATAGGTCCCATGCAAGAAATGGGAAATTATTTCAAACATCTGGGCGTCGTGGCTCGGCCGGAATGATTGAGAAACTTGGTTTTTTAATTCCTGTATATCCAAAACACAGCTGAAAATCATGAAACTTCGCATGGTATCATGACATGGCACCAACATGCTGCAGTAAATTTTTTGGCCGAATTGGGACAAGCTTTGGTGTAAGCTTCTTGCAAATCGGAGCTTCCCTCAAGAAGGCTCATGGTTCCAAGAGGGAACGTGTCACCTCCGTGTGCGAAACGACATATGTACACTGGCCTTCTCCTGCCTTAATATTTGTACATTGGCAGATTAGACCAAATAGAAGTATCATGCTAAATTTTGGAATTATTCCGTATTCGTTTGGCCTTTTATACATTAATTGAGTTTCTGGGCATTTAATGTGCATAATTCAAATTTGAACTACAAGCACATGCTCCAGTGCACCAAAGTTGTTTGAAAAATCACATGTGTGTCCTTGGGTGAATTTCTAGGTCCCATGCAAGAGATGGGAGTGAAATTCAAACATCTGGGCATCGTGGCTCGGCCGGAAAGATAGAGAAACTTGGTTTTTTAATTCCTGTAAATCCAAAACACGCCTGAAAATCATGAAACTTGGCATGGTGTCATGACATGGCACCAACATGTTGCGGTAATTTTTTTGGCCGAATTGGGACAAGCTTTCGTGTAAGCTTCTTGCAAACCGGAGCTTCCCTCAAGAAGGCTCCTAGTTCCGAGAGGGAACGTGTCACCTCCGTGTGCGAAACACATACGTACACAGCCTTCTCCCGCCTTAAGTTTTGTCCACTGGCAGATTAGACCAAATAGAAGTATCGTGCTAAATTTTGGAATTATTCCATGTTCGTTGGGCCTTTTTTATACATTAATTGAGTTTCTGCGTATTTAATATGCATAATTCAAATTTGAACTATAAGCACATGCTCCAGTGCACCAAAGTTGTTTGAAAAATCACATGTGTGTCCTTGGGTGAATTTCTAGGTCCCATGCAAGAGATGGGAGTGAAATTCAAACATCTGGGCGTCGTGGCTTGGCCGGAAAGATTGAGAAACTTGGTTTTTTAATTCCTGCAAATCCAAAAAACGCCTGAAAATCACGAAGCTTGGCATGGTGTCATGACATGGCACCAACATGCTGCGGTAATTTCTTTGGCCGAATTGGGACAAGCTTTGGTGTAAGCTTCTTGCAAACCGGAGCTTCCCTCAAGAAGGCTCGTGGTTCCGAGAGGGAACGTGTCACCTCCGTGTGCGAAACGACATACGTACACTGCCTTTTCCCGCCTTAATTATTTTACACAGGCAGATTAGACGAAATAGAAGTACCGCGCTAAATTTTGGAATTATTCCGGTTTCGTTTGGCCTTTTTATACATTAATTGAGTTTCTGCGCATTTAATGTGCATAATTCAAATTTGAACAACAAGCACGTGCTCCAATGCACCAAAGTTGTTTGAAAAATCACACGTGTGTCCTTGGGTGAATTTCTAGGACCCATGCAAGAGATGGGAGTGAAATTCAAACATCTGGGCGTCGTGGCTCGACCGGAAAGATTGAGAAACTTGGTTTTTTAATTCTTGTAATTCCAAAACACGCCTGAAAATCATGAAACTTGGCATGGTGTCATGACATGGCACCAACATGCTGCAGTAATTTTTTTGGCCGAACTGGGACAAGCTTTGGTGTAAGCTTCTTGCAAACCGGAGCTTCCCTCAAGAAGGCTCGTGGTTCCAAGAGGGAACGTGTCACCTCCGTGTGCGAAACAACATACATACACTGCCTTCTCCCACCTTAATGTTTTTACACAGCCAGATTAGACCAAAAAGAAGTACCGTGCTAAATTTTGGAATTATTCCGGGTTCGTTTGGCCTTTTTTATACATTAATTGACTTTCTGGGCATTTAATGTGCATAATTTAAATTTGAACTACAAGCACAGGCTCCAGTGCACCAAAGTTGTTTGAAAAATCACATGTGTGTCATTGGGTGAATTTCTAGGTCCCATGGAAGAGATGGGAGTGAAATTCAAACATCTGGGCATCGTGGCTCGGCCGGAAAGATTGAGAAACTTGCTTTTTTAATTCCTGTAAATCCAAAACACGCCTGAAAATCATGAAACTTGGCATGGTGTCATGACATGGCACCAACATGCTGCGGTAATTTTTTTGGCCGAATTGGGACAAGCTTTCGTGTAAGCTTCTTGCAAACTGGAGCTTCCCTCAAGAAGGCTCGTGGTTCCGAGAGGGAACGTGTCACCTCCGTGTACGAAACGACATACGTACATTGCCTTCTCCCGCCTTAATTTTTTACACAGCCAGATTAGACCAAATAGAAGTATTGTGCTAAATTTTGGAATTATTCCGGGTTCGTTTGGCCTTTTTATACATTAATTGAGTTTCTGGGCATTTAATGTGCATAATTCAAATTTGAACTACAAGCACAGGCTCCAGTGCACCAAAGTTGTTTGAAAAATCACATGTGTGTCCTTGGGTGAATTTCTAGGTCCCATGCAAGAGATGGGAGTGAAATTCAAACATCTGGGCGTCGTGGCTTGGCCGAAAAGATTGAGAAACTTGGTTTTTTTAATTCCTGTAATTTCAAAACACGCCTGAAAATCATGAAACTTGGCATGGTCTCATGACATGGCACCAACATGCTATGGTGATTTTTCTGTCCGATTTGCAAAGGCGCACACATTAACAATCAACAAAGTCATTTTGGAACAAGTGATGTCACGTTACAAATCGGAAACACAAGTATTATTGAAACCGTGGGCGTTCGACTTACCAATTACGTGCCGCCACACGTCCCATTTTTTTATTGGCTAGGAGGTGCCGTGCGGGGTAGCTATCTGAGTACGGGAGGCGTGCGATCAGACCCCTGCACGTGCTCATCGGGAGGAGAGCCCTTTGACCGCTACCCGCCGCGCACCTCCCTCCCAACGTCTCCATTAATGGCGCCCGAACACCTTTCTACGGCGTGGCTATATGTCTCACTGGACTGAGATTTAAGAGAGAAAAATGAAAATCTGAAAAGAAAGTTTTGCACGGATCTTGATGTAAGATCCGACGGACCTATATAGCATCGACTGCAACTTATAGCAAGCATGATGAATTTAAGGACAATGACAGTGGGTAATAATTGTCTTACATATTTAGAAACACAATTAAAAAAGCCACATGCGGCAACGCTCGAAATACACAAGGGAAAAAGAAGAAGGAAGACAACAATCTGGCTCGCTGATCTCTACTTTCTTGATGCGTTCCTGCAGGACGCGGGAACTAGTATCCACGGTGAGCGGCGACGAGCTCTTTCTTGTCCTCAAGTTGCTGCTTGAGAGCATCCACAGATTCCTCCACCAGCCTTCCGCGCTCGATGCGCAGCATGGCATTCTCATCCATAAGTTTCTCGACGATGACGCCGGTCCTCTTCAACAAGGCAGTGGTCTGCTCCTGCTGCTCCGCACTTCTGACAATCTTCGTCCTCAGCAGGTCGCGCTCGGCCCGGAGCTTCGAATTGCTCTCATTTAGTTGCCGGATGACGTCCGTAGACTGTTCAAACGAGGCTTTCAGGTCATCCTGCAACCTCGCCCACCTGGAGATCTGATCCATCTGCCTAAGGACGAGGGCACGCATGCGCCTGTAAGAGTTGTTGCCTACCCGCAAGACATTTTCACTGGCCGCCGCCGCGCGGGAGGACATCTCTGTTGCATTCGCGGCAAGGCGGGACATCTCTTCTGCTTCCACGGCGCGGCCGGACCAGTCTACTGCATCGACGGCGCGGCGGGTCCTTCGTGCTGCTTCGGTGGTGCGGCGGGACCTCTCTGCTGCTACGGCCGTGCGGCGGGACATGTTGGCTGCTTTCGCGGGAGGCGGGACATATCTCATGCTTCCGCTTCCAGGATCGCCTCTCCCCGGTGGCAATCTCTTGACCCAGAACTCACGCTGGCCATGGCGGACGAAAGGGAACAATGATGAATGACTTGTTTGTTTTTGACTTTTTGTGGATGAGGAGTTGAGGACGAATGTGCAGTCATCTTGGAGTAGTAGTATTTATAACCGCGTAGTAATACGCTCCTAAGTGGGAAACCGTTTAGGTTTTGATTGGTGTGAACAGGTTTACAATTTGGAATGTGACGGGACGCGGCCTCCCTGTTCTTCTAAAAAAATTGTGACGGGACGCATGCTCAAAATTTACTACTGGTTATAAGTGCGGCACTATTCCTGGAAGGCGTAACGTGGGCACGTATGCCTTCTCGGCCACGTACGTGGCGTTTGCACCATAGGGTGCACCGCAATAGGCAATGCCAGCACACGTCTTGTTCCAACAACCGTGCGCGCTCGTTATTACCATCGCGCACGCTTCTTTTAATTAGAATGGGTGTGCCTGTCTAGCGCACACACGTTGATTTATCTAACTGTTTCAGTTTGTTGTGGCTAATCGCAAACAGTTCATCCACGTGAAGTGTATGCCATCAATCGCAGACACTTTGATCTGGCTTACCCGTTTCTGTTCTGTTGCCTAATCGCAAACAGTTAATCCTTCTGAAGTGTATGCCCTCAATCACACACACCTTGATCTGGCTGACCATTTCTTTTGTGTTGCCTAATCATAAACAGTTAATCCGAGTGAACCGTATGTTGTATATCGCACACACCTTCATCTGGTTGCCCGTTTCTTTTGTGCTGCCTAATCACAAACAGTTCATCCGAGTGAACCGTATGCTGCTGTACATCGCACACGCCTTCATCTAGCTGCCCATTTCTTTTGTTCCTCCTCATCGAAAACGGTTAATTGAACTGAACCGTATGCCCTGAATCACACATGCAACTAAAATCTGAACCGTCTTTGATGCATCCTCCATCGCAAACGTTTTGCACCTTTTTTGACGGGTTTTTTACACCACCGCTTGCGATTATGGCAGCGCACACAGTTTCGTCGAAGGGTCTCTGATCGTAGTGTAGCGTTAGCAGCATCCTGCATTAGTGCAAGCTTTAGCATCACCCTTTAATGAGAACGGAAATAATTTGAGAATAAAGTAATAGCGAGTTTTCTCATCATGAGTAAAAAGGGTGGCTATGTCATTCAACTTAGTAAGATGTGCCACAACAGTTTCAGTTTCATAACCATGGAAAGGATCAGATTCAACCAAAGTAATTAACTCTGGGTCGACAGAGAATTCATAATCCTTATCATCAAAAAAGATAGGTGAAGTAGCAAACTTAGGATCATATTTCATTCTAGCATTCAGAGATTTTTCTTTATACTTGCATAATAATTTCTCTAGATCATCTATATCCTTACAAGCAAGAATATCTCAAGTTGTCTCCTCATTCATAACATAACCTTCTGGTACCTTAGGCAATTCATATCTAGGAGGGCTAGTTCTAGCCGGTGCTTCAGGAGTTTTAGTTTCAAGCTCATCATCAGATTCAACAACATCATGTCGTATTACTCTAGCAATTGTTCATCAAGAAATTCACCTAGTGGCACATCATCATTATCAAGAAAGGTACAAGCATCATCATAAGCATTATTGTCGGCGTTCTGGGAATGGGGGTCCCCAGACTTGCCTGTCTGCGGCCCGCCGCGTGGCTCCGCTCGCGGCCTAGTACGGCCCGTCTTCACCAACAAGCGCTCAAGACCCTCGCGAGGCCAAGCCTCGCGAGGCGGACGGCACAAGACCTCCTCGGGAGCGGCCTCACCAGGCTGGCTCGTGAGGGGCAGAGAGATCAAGGCAAGGCGAACCTCGCGAGGTTCCTACGACGTCAGCCATGACGACCAAGACCAGGCAGGCGCCAGGCGGGCGCCAGCGCGCACAGTGTCCTTGTTTCCTCTTTGGTTCTAAGGAGGCAAGCGCAAGCGAGGAGTACCGAGGCATCAGGCAAAGGTTTCCATATCGGTGCAACGAGACCAAGACCAGCAGGACGGCAGGACGGAGGCCACCGTGGAGCCCAAGACGGCGCCACCACCAGAGCCTTTGGCAGGCGAAGACCACCTTTAGTCAGGATAGCTTGTACTAGCTGTCCCCTTTCAAATTGGCCGTTGTTGGCTCCCTTCCGACTCAATATTTGTGGAGAGGACCAGGGCCTCTATAAATAGGACTAGCCACCATAGTAGGGGGTAACTGATCTCGAACAAACTGATTCAGATCATCTTCACACTCGCCAAGCACAAGAACACCTCGCCTCAGGAGGCTGTTCTTTCCCTTGTACTGTTCATCCTCAGCCCGAGAGGCAATCCACCACACCACACTGGAGTAGTATATTACACCACAACGGTGGCCCGAACCAGTATAAATCTCGTGTCTCTTGTGTGCGGGTTCGTCGAGCTAGGCTTTGAGATTGCGGCGAGGTTGAGGGCGTGATTAGGTAGGGGGAATTCTTCCTGCGCACCCCAGTGTTCGAACCTCAAGGGTTTTGCCGGAACCCAAAATCCGACATTTGGCGCGCCAGGTGGGGGTGCGCCGAAGCTTTCCTTCCGTCGATCTGTGTCCCGCCGCTTCGTCACATCCATGGCGGACGCTCGCCGAGCTCGCGCTGAGCGCCGGGCCGCCCTCGCCGCCGACGTTGCTCAGACGGCTCCCGTCGGCGGGCCACCCCGTCGTGCTCCGTCACCTGCCGCAAACGCCGCCACCGGCCCGGCGGGGAACGAGCAGCAAGCATCCTTGTTGCACCCCTCGGTGTGGAGGGACGGCCGCACCGCCACTCCATCGCTGACCCCGGCCGGCTCGTCGCGCTCCCACGGACGCGCAGGCCGCGTTGTGCATGGCACGCGAACTCCTGCGCTACCGCCCCGCCGACGACCTCTACGAGGACTGGCTGTACCGCATCGCCGAGCTTGTCAGCGCCGCAGGGGGCTCCCCTGCGCCCTCCCTCTCGCTGCCTCGCCCTCCGCCAGCTGCGGGCGACGTGGCTCATGGAGCGCCACCTCCACCACCCCCGCACCAAAACGGCGTCCTGGCGCCAAGCCGTGCGGCCCCCCGGCACGACCCGCCACGTCGGGCGCCCGTGCGCGAAGAAGGAAGCTGCCAAGAAGTTCCTCGTCCGCAAGAAAATGCTCCCGCGCTCCCAGTACCACTACGACAAGACCGTGTGCCGCCTGCGGTGGCGGTGCGCGGACATCAAGGGCAGGCTCAGCATCAGCAAAGGGTCCCGGCGGCCACCGCGGGCTTCCGCGCCTTCACTCCTGAGCTGCGTAGCGTCGCATGGCCAGGCAAGTTCACGCCAAACCTGCCTCCACGCTACGACGGCACCCCCGACCCCGCGGAGTTCCTGCAGCTCTACGAACTGAGCATCGAGGCGGCCAACGGCGATGAGAAAGTCATGGCGAACTGGTTCCCCATGGCTCTCAAGGATGGTGCCCGCTCATGGCTCCTAAACCTGCCTCCAGGCTCCATCTCCTCCTGGAACGAGATGCGTGACCACTTCGTCGCCAACTTCCAGGGCACTCGCGACCGCCCTCCGGCCGCGGGTGACCTGCGCCGTGTCAAGCAGCAGCCAGGAGAGACCCTCCAGAAGTACATACAGCGCTTCAACAACGTTCGCCTCAAGATCCCCAAGGTGACGGACGAGGCCATCATCTCTTCGTTTTCTGATGGCGTCCGCGACGTCAAGATGAAGGAGGAGCTCGCCATCCACGAGGAGTTGTGCACGTCCTTGGAGTTGTTCAGCCTGGCGACCAAGTGCGCAAGGGCTGAGGAAGGGCGCCTTTCCCTTCTCGAGCTCCCAGCTGCCGACCTGGAGGAGAAGAAAGCCAAGGCCAAGGACGTGAAGCGCAAGGGAGTGGTTGTACTCGCAGCGGAACCGGACACGAAGCGCGGCCGAGACCAGCCCGAGTCATCCAAGAGCAGTCGGCCGTTCTGCACCTTCCACAACATTCACAGACACAACACCAACAACTGTCAAGAGCTCAGGGCCATTCGAGATGGACGCCTCGGTCGACGCCCCGAGTGCAACGACCGGGGCTACGGCCGAGGAGGAGGACGTGGCAGAGGACGCTGGGACGACCGTGGCCCTCGCCAGGAGAGGCGTGACCGGCCTCGTGAGGACCGCTGGCAAGATCAGCCTCGCGAGGGCGCCTGGAGGGATCAGCCTCGCGAGGACCGCCCCCAGGGCAACGCTGGTCTTCCTCTGCTGCCGCCACCACCAATAAGGAACAACGACCACCATCAGGACGAGGAGGCTGGGGGCTTCCAGGAGCCACGGGCTATTGCCTGCATCCTGGGTGGAGCTCAAGCCCCAGCCTCTCAGCGAATCTTCAAACAGTTTGCTCGCAAGGTGAATGCAGTCCTCCCCAGGCTCGAGGCCGCACGCCCGCTTAGGTGGTCCAAGTGTGCCATCACCTTCAGTTCTCCAGATCTGCTCAAGTGCGCGGCCACCGCTGGTGCCCTCCCAATGCTTTGCTCTCCCGTCATCAGCAACGTACAAGTCACCAAGACCCTCATAGACGGTGGCACAGGGCTTAACGTCCCGTCCGTCGAGATGTTCGACAGCGTTCAAGTGCCCTACGATCAGCTTCAGCCTACCAAGCCCTTCTCAGGAGTGACTGACGGTTCCACCACGCCGATAGGGCAGGTTCGCCTCCCTGTCACCTTCGGAGAGCGCGACAACTACCGCACCGAGCTCATCGACTTCGACGTCGCCCACATCCATCTGCCATACAACGCCATCCTCGGGTACCCGGCCCTGGCCAAGTTCATGGCAGTGACACACCACGGCTACAACGTCCTCAAGATGCCAGAAGTGGCGGGATCATCACAGTCCCCTGCGAAGAAAGAGATGCGGTGTGCTCCCTCGAGCGCGCCTTCCAAGCGGCGTCAATCGAAGACCCCGACAGCAATGCAGCACAGTACCCTCCTGAGGTCGTCCCCAAGAAGAAGAAGCAGCTACTCCGATCAAGGCCTCAGGAGAGCGGCACCACAAGTGGAGCCACGTCAGGATCAGCGCCCGCGCCTGGGGCGCCTCCCTCCCTCGCATAGGAAGGTGTGCCCGGCGCCTTCCTCGGGCAGGGCCCGGGGGCTTTCCTCTGGAGGGCCTCCGACATTGCCAACATCATGAGGGAGGCGCTCGGGCACCACGTGGAGGCGTGCTTCGCGGCACGTTTCCCTCAGGAGGATACCGGGCGAGGAGCGCCCAGCGCTCAGGAGTTCATTGCCAAGACCACTCAGGAATTGCAGGATGCAAGAGCCATGCGCGGAGACCGCCGCTCGCCTGGCGCGGCTCCCCATCCAGGCAAGGATGGCGGGTTGCGCGTCTGCATCGACATCCCAGGGCTCAACAGTGCCGCATCTCAGGAGCTTTTCTAGCCTTCGCGCGTGGGCCGCTGCGAGGGCCCGCCTCACAGCTACGTTCGCATGCCTTTTGGCCTGCCGAGCATGGCATCCGCCTTCCAGCGCAACCTGCGGAGCGTCCTGGCGGCTCAGGAGGCCAGGCATCACGCCGTCCTGGCGGAGATGGAGACGGTCCTCAAGGAACCGCCTGGACCCCCAGAGCCTCCCGAGGCTTAGGGTCCCGGTGGCTCGTGAGGAGCAACCCCTTCACCACGCGTCTTCAGCTGCCCCGACATTCCTTCAACAACAGAACCAGGTGACTTTTTTCAAGTTTATTTAGCTGGGAGCGCCCCTCGGGCTCCATCATTCCCAGTCCGCGTGGGTCCGTCCCTGTGGCATGTATCCCTTTACATCTTTAGCTTACTCTGTTGGGGGCGCCCCTCGGGCTGCATCATCCCCAAGCCGCTCGGGTCCAGCCCAGTGGCATGTATCGTTCTTGCATTTACCTGAGCTAGTTTGCTTCTCATGCACAATCTATCTATGGTTATCACCTGCTTGACTGTCACCTATAGCGGGAGCTGTTCACGCTGGCACGGCGCTTGTGCTTGGGTCCGTCCCTGCAACGTCGATAAATCTGAGCGGTCGAGCTCTGGCCCGCGGCACGCCCCGCGCGTGTCACCTCACCAGGCCCTCAGTGCCTTCATTCTCTTACGGAGCAACCAGTGGCCGGCCGGCAATCATAATGGCAATTTGTGCCCCTCCTCGCGTTGACTTGCAGGAACCTCCCGCGGACAACAGCGGGCGGTACCGCGGGCTCCTTCTTCTCCCATGCGATTCGCTTGCACGTTAAAAGGGGGGCACCTGAGCATCGCGACTCAGGAGCTCCTACTGGCTCTCCAGCCCTCACCCCCTGGCCTTGACCACGGCATCGCGACCTGGCATACCAGCGGCGGCTGAGCTCACTCGAGGGCCGGGACCTGAGGACGTAGAGCAGGAAGGAGAGCGTGGGGAGGAAGGGGAAGCATGCACGGGCCTAACCTAGCTGCGTCACGACCGCCGACACACAAGTCTGGTGCAACGCAAGGAAACGACTCCAAACTGCCAAGATACGTTTCGCGCTCGGACCAACTAATCGCTGCGACACTGGATTCTCACTTGCTGCAGCCCTACCACAGCAACGTCGCCTCCCTTTCTTACCCCCCGGTGGCCGCTTGCGCGCTAAAGGGGACCTCCTGAGCATCGCGCCTCAGGAGATCTTACTGGACCTCGGGCCGCTCACCTCCTGGCCTTGACCACGGCATCGTGACCTGGCATACCAGCGACGGCTGCAGCCTGCCTGGGGACCGGGACCTGTCAGCGTAGAGCACCAAGTCATCGCGAGGATAGAAAGGGGAGACTGAGCCATAGCAGGACACGCGCTCGCACAATTTCATAATAAGGATAATGCCAACAAAAAACATTACAGGTTCTTTACATGCCCCCACGGGGTTCGTTTCGATTCTTCACAGGGAACAAAAGAAAGGAAATTCAAGGAGCCCTATCTACACACGCCAGCGCAGCCGACGCCGTCATCAACAGTAGGCCACGGGAGTCCGGCGCCAACCCCATCCAGATCAGCGACGACGGCGGCCGGATGCTGCGACCTTGCTCCGAGCCCGGCGGGAGCTCGGGGGCACGTAGCTGTCGTCACTCGTCTCCGGAGTCTCGTATGGCTCGGGAGAATCGTTGGACTCCCAAGCGGCGCCACTGCTGCTGGATGAGTCGCTGGCGAGGTGGGCGGCAGGCCCAGCTCTTGCCACGGCACCGTTCAGGCGGCCCTCTCCGGGGCAGCACTCCAAGCGACGGCCTTCCACGTCGAAGACCTTGAAGAACATGGTGGAGGCATCGTCATACCTGAAGTGGATCGCAAGGGCGCCTTCTGCGCGGCAAACCCGGGCAACCTCGCCCCAGCCACGGGTCATGAAGATCTTGCCCGGGGAGACGGCTTCCACTTCCGCTCCGGTCGCCGGAGCATCGCAGTCAGCATGCTGCAGCCATAGCTCGAGGGGCCCCCTCGGCGGCATCTCGGCGGAGAAGAACTGGGGGAGGCGGATCCAGGAGCACGGAGGCATCACCGCCCACAGCACGAGTTCGCGCGAGGAGTCCACGGCATGGGCCCCTGGGGCGACGGCGTGCGCCACCGTTGCGCGGCGACCACGGCCACGGCGTGGGCGACGCCGCTCGCCGCCTCTTCCTCCTGAGCCCTCGGCTTGGGCATATAAGGGCAGCGGATACCCAGGAGGTGGCCGCTCTTACCAAGGCCTTGTCACCTCCTGCGTCACGACTATGTCACGACGGTGGACCGGCCTCTTCTTCGGCGAAAGAGGCCTGGGCTCATCGCGGGGAGTCTTTCCCTTCTCCGCGGCCGAGAATCTTCGGATCGGCGCCATGGAATCACTACTGGCAATGGAGCAAGGGAGGAGAAGCAAGCGGAATGGGAAGAGATGGGCGACGGGGGCTCTGCCCCCCCCCTTATTTATAGCAGGAGAAGGCCAACCGGCGATCCCCACGATCACAGGTAATGATGGTATTTCTCTGCATGCAGCAAGGACTCATCAAGTCGGGCAGTTGCCGAGGCAGCGTGGGGAAGCGGAGACGCCCACGTCCAATCAATCACCACGCGTCGACCAAGGCCGCAGGCTGTTGGGGCCCGCGGCGCTCCACACAAGCCCTTTGGCTTCGCCTCGAAGCCAAGTCCTAGCGCGCCTTGGGCCCGGGCTACTGTCGGCGTTCTGGGAACGTGGGTCCCCAGACTTGCCTGCCTGCGGCCCGCGGCGTGGCTCTGCTCGCGGCCCAGTACGGCCCGTCTTCACCAACAAGCGCTCAAGACCCTCGCGAGGGGCCAAGCCTCGCAAGGTGGACGGCACAAGACCTCCTCGGGAGCGGCCTCACCAGGCTGGCTCGTGAGGGGCGAAGAGATCAAGGCAAGGCGAACCTCGCGAGGTTCCTATGATGTCAGCCATGACGACGGGCGCCAGGCGGGCGCCAGCGTGCACAGTGTCCTTGTTTCCTCTTTGGTGCTAAGGAGGCAAACGCAGGCGAGGAGTACCGAGGCATCAGGCAAAGGTTTCCATATCGGTGCAACGAGACCAAGACCAGCAGGACGGTAGGACGGAGGTCACCGTGGAGCCCAAGACGGCGTCACCACGAGAGCCTTTGGCAGGCGAAGACCATCTTTAGTCAGGATAGCTTGTACTAGCTGTCCCCTTTCAAATTGGCCGTTGTTAGCTCCCTTCCCGCTCAATATTTTGGGAGAGGACCAGGGCCTCTATAAATAGGACTAGCCACCACAGTAGGGGGTAACTGATCTTGAACAAACTGATTCAGATCATCCTCACACTCGCCAAGCACAAGAACACCTCGCCTCAGGAGGCTGTTCTTCCCCTTGTACTGTTCATCCTCAGCCCCAGAGGCAATCCACCACACCACACTGGAGTAGGGTATTACACCACAACGGTGGCCCGAACCAGTATAAATCTCGTGTCTCTTGTGTTGCGGGTTCGTCGAGCTAGGCTTTGAGATTGCAGCGAGGTTGAGGGCGTGATTAGGTAGGGGAAATCTTTGTGCGCACCCCAGTGTTCGAACCTCAAGGGTTTTGCCAGAACCCAAAATCCGACAATTATCCATAGTAGAAGTAGCATCATCAATAACTTGCGACATGTCAGAATTAATAGCATGTGGTGGTGTTGCAAGTTTACTTATAACAGAAGGTGAATCTAAAGCAGAACTGGATGGCAGTTCCTTACCTCCCCTCGTCTTTGAGGGAAATATGTTGGTCTTAGCATCCTTCAGATTCTTCATAGTGATAAATTGATAATAATCCCAAGTGACTCAACAAATATAGCTATGCTCCCTGGCAACGGCGCTAGAAAAAGGTCTTGATAGCCCACAAGTATAGGGGATCAAAATTGTTTTCGAGGGTAGAGTATTCAACCCAAATTTATAGATTCGACACAAGGGGAGCCAAAGAATATTTGAAGGTATTAGCAGCTGAGTTGTCAATTCAACCACACCTGGAGATTAATTATCTGCAGCAAAGTGATCAGTAGCAAAGTAGTATGATAGTATTGATAATAGTAGCAGCAGTAACGGTAACGGTAACGGTGATAGCAGCAATTTTGTAGCTAGTGTAACAGTGATGATAGCAGTAGTAACTTAGCAAGAACAATATAAGATAAATTCGTAGGCATTGGATCGGTGACTTGTTGGATGATATTCATCATGAGATAGTTATAACCTAGGGCTATTCAGCACTAGCTCCAGTTCGTCAATATAATGTAGGCATGTATTCCATAAATAGTCATACGTGCTTATGGAAAGAACTTGCATGACATCTTTTGCCCTACCCTCCCGTGGTAGCGGGGTCCTATTGTAAACTAAGGGATATTAAGGCCTCCTTTTAATAGAGAATCGTAACAAAGCATTAACACATAGTGAATACATGAACTCCTCAAACTACGTTCATCACCGGGAGTGGTCCCGACTATTGTCACTCCGGGGTTGCCGGATCATAACACGTAGTAGGTGACTATAACTTGCAAGATCAGATCTATAACATGGATATAATGATGATAACATAAACAATTCAGATCTGAGTTCATGGCACTCGGGCCAAAGTGACAAGCAGTAAGCATGGCAAAGTCATAGCAACATCAATCTTAGAACATAGTGGATACTAGGGATCAAACCCTAACAAAACTAACTCGATTACATGATGAATCTCATCCAACTCCTCACCGACCAGCGAGCCTACGAAGGAATTACTCACTCCAAGTGGGGAGCATCATGGAATTGGCGATGGAGAAGGGTTGGTGATGACGAAGAACGAAGATCCCCCTCTCCAGAGCCCCAAACAGACTCCAGATCTGGCCTCCCGATGAAGAACAGGAGGTGACGGCGGCTCCGTCTCATGGATCGTGATAATTCTTTCTCCCTGATTTGTTTCTGGAAATATAGGATTTTATAGCGTCGGTTTCAGGGTCTGCGGGTCCACCAGGTGGGGACAACCCACCTGGGCGCGCCAGGAGGGGGGCGTGCCCACCCAGGTGCCCCCCTCTGGTGGGTCTTGGCTCCAGAAATTCTTGTTTATTGTATAAAAATTCCTCGCAAAGTTTCGTTCCATTTCGAGAACTTTTATTTCTGCACAAAAACAACACCATGGTAGTTCTGCTGAAAACAGCATCAGTCCGGGGTTAGGTTCATTCAAATCATGCAAATTAGAGTCCAAAACAATAGGAAAAGTGTTAGGAAAAGTAGATACATTGGAGACGTATCATTACACCTTTCACACACGAGCCTACACATAAAACTGTGTGGGATGTACATACGAACGGAAACGTTTTCCCTGGATTGATTGTGAGGGATGTACATAAGAACGGAAACATATTCCTTGGATTGACTATGTGTGATATACATACGAACGTAAATGTTTTCCCTGGATTGACTGTGTGGGATGTACATAAGAACGGAAACATATTCCTTGGATTGACTGTGTGTGATATACATACGAATGGAAATGTTTTTCTGGGATTCACCGTGTGGGATGTACATACCTACGGAAATGATTGGGTTTCGATGCCTCGCCCGATCGCACACGAGCTCATTTGGCCCCAGTCTGTGTCCCAGGAGGGCCTATCCCCGACGATTTCTAGGTCGTGTGGGAAGGACCCCACTATCGCCCACACTCACTTGGCGACGGTTCCAAATGCCGTCGCGGAAAGGGGTTTAAAAATGTTTGTATAGCACCGACGCGTACCGGTGACTATGTGCTAAGAGAGCAGAGCAAGACAAGGGGGGAGAGGCAGTACTGCCCCAGCAGCACTACCGCTGGAATCAGCAGTACTACCTCCTACAGGCAGTACTGCTGCCCACCACTATCGCTCTACTACCGCTGAGGAAACAGGGGAGGGCTCGGAGAGCAGAGCCGCGAGTGGAAGTGGCAGCGATGGTAGGCGCGGTACTACCGCTTCTACTGCCGCTTGCCCGACTGGGTAAAAATGGGGTCAGCGGTAGTATGCCAGTGGGACCACCGCTGAACTATCGCTGAACCTCACACGAAAAAATGAGACCCGAGTCGACGCGGTCGTACCCGTGGTACTGGGAGCGGTACTACAGCTACCAGCTGCGGTACTACCGCTGCCAGCTCTCCAAAGCACTCCTAAGTAATGGAAGGTGAAACTCCAAAGAAGCAGAAATATATGGAGGGTGCAAATGGAGATGTGTACGTGTTGATTCCACCCAAACCTTTCCAAAGCGGACCCCCTCTTGATAGTACGGTTTATCCTACGACTCAAGTCCACCGAAAATGAAACAAAGGAAAATAAAGCGTCTTCACAATAAGCTCGGAGGGGCCTCAGTCGTCTTGTGCCATATGATAGAATATCTGAAATTCTCAATGCACATGATTAGTCCGCGAAAGTATTGTCATCAATTACCAAAACCACTAAGACAGAAATATGCCCTAACACCCACCATACAAGAACATACTCTGTAAATTTTCATTGATGCAACACGAACCTTCTTCTCTTCACGCAAATCATCACTTATCTCCATATCCACCGGAAGTTCGCCCTACTCTTCCCCTGAACATATTTCTCATGATGTGAGGTCACCACTTTATGTATCGTGATCAACCTTGCTCTGAATACCACTTTATGTGGGCGAACCTCGAGGCAATGATCTGTCCATTGTTGGCCCAATCTTTTAAGCCACAAACCTCCATCGTAGCAAGAACTAGTTACATGTTTACGAAATCACAAACTCCGCACAAAACAACACATCAACCCCTCGATTTGAAGGAATAACATGGATAAACTGTATAGTCTCTGCATGTAATCTCCTATACTTTGCGTCGCAGGAACTCGCATGCCAGTAGAGAGTTTTACAAGATTTCTCTAAACTTGATAATGGTCGAGGGCCAGAACACACATAGTGTATAATTCATCACAAAATAGCCTTAATAAGATCAGAAGTGACGACACATGGGGTCACATCACTACTACCCCTTGAGTCTCTCCTACATGATCCTCAATCTAATGTCGATCCTACTCCATCTACTTCGTTCCCCTACTCCAACTATCCCATCCACTTCCTTCCCTAATCCTACCTCATCTGGATCTGCCATGCAGAAGGAGGAAATAGGAGCTCGACTCTATCTCATATTCTCAATCACAAGAAAATCGTGGCGAATCGACAGGAAATTTGTTCACTCCAATGAGTCGCCAGCAGGGTAAACCCTAGAATAATCTAGGGAGGCGTAGCTTGCATGATTTTTGCCTTTTCGGGGATCCTGGCTGAGTTGGGACTCGCTAAGTGGATACAGGGTAATAATTATGTTGTGCAACTCATTTGGTCTCCTGCATCCTCCCAGCCTGACTAAGACCCGTCCTGACTGAGAAAAAAACACGCTCGGCTGTTTGGTAGCAAGTGTTTGCTCCCTATATGCAGTGTGCTGCTATTTGGTTACGTGTGCATGATTAAGCTCACGCCTCTTCTTCACGTGTTGAACTTACCTCATGTTGGAGCGGAGTGCTGAAGGAAGAAGAGAAGGAATGAGGTGCTCATGGAAGAAGAGAAGGTGTGGTGGCCCTCAGAGGCTCATCCAATGGTCACGAGATCAACTCGGCGCGAATCATTTTAAGGCGACCACGTGTAACAAGTTTGTACATTCAATATAGAGAGATGTAGATCTACTCGTCTACGATCATTGAAACAACGCACAACATGAAAGTCGTGTGAAACTGTGAGATGAAGCTAGTAGTCAAAGAAAATTTAAAATTGCCTATCGGATGCGAAGACTATCAAAATCCATCAGTTCATAACATGCATACATGAACATGTTTGTGAGGTTTAGTAGGAAGACTTAGATCTACTCATCTATGACTGGCGAAACAGAAAATGTAAAACACGGAAGTCGTGTGAAACAACAAGATAAAGCTAGTGGTCAATGAAAAATTCAAATGATAGACCGGTGCGAAGATTTTGCCAAAATTCACCGGTTCATAACATGCACACATGAACACGCTTGTGTGGTCCAGTGGGAAGACGTAGATCTACTCGTCTATGACTGTCGAAACATAAAACATACAACACGAAAGTCGTGTGAAACGGCGAGATGAAACAAGTGGTAGTGATCAAAGGAAATTTCAAACGATTGATGCGAAGATTTTTCAAAATTCATCGGTTCATAACATGCACGCACGAACAGGCTTGTGTTGTCTAGTAGGAGATATAAATATGCCCGTCTATGGTCTTTGAAATGGAAAAGGTGCAACACGAAAGTCTGTGAGAAACACCGAGATGAAGCTAATTGTCAAAGAAAATTTCAAATGATCGATGGGGTGCGAAGATTTTTACTGAAATTCATCCAAGAAAACCTCCAAATATTAGCACGAAATTAAAGATTTATAATCCGTAAAATTAGTAACCCATCGTCTGAATGAAAGCACAACGTTGATGCATGTCTTTTTCATATTGAGCTTATTTCAAATCAAAGCATCGTTGCATAAATTAGACGGAATCATGTAAAGGGGATTAAGGGGGATGAGTGCAATGGAACATGTGCAAACTCCGGACTCAGCTTCAGTGCCTTTGTAGAGCAAAGGCACAAAGCGCCTTAGCCTACTATATCTGCCACTCATTCTTCATCTGACGCACAGGATTGACTGAAAGCAAAACACACCTAGACTTGCTGGTTTTCAAGAGAGACAGAGAAATGACAGCAGCGGTGCACTAACACTCTCCAAGCTGAAAATTTGCACACAAAATATTTAATGGTAAAGACCAGGTTGTTAGTTTTCTGGTCATTCGGTTGTCACTTAGTTCGCTGATGTTTCAAAAATCTGACAATATGCACCGGAAAACTGACATTCAATGTACAATCTGTACCAAACCATGACTGTAAAAATTGAAGTGATAAAATCTGTACCATATTGGACAAGAAAAAATGAATGCACAACACTAAAATTTGCATGCACTTAACATTCAGTGTAGAATCTATACCATATCAAAGAAATTTGGACAATCTGTACCACTTAACATGCACAATCTGAGAAGGAAATATGAACAAGGTAACATCGTAATTTGCAAGCACTTGATATTCAACAATTTTGTAGCATAGTACTACAATTTTCAAGCACATGACATTGAAAGTCGGGAGCATATGATTCAAATTTTGTAGCAACAAGTACTACTGATGATCAGTCATCCAAGTCTATTACATAATAGGCCATTTCACTTGTACACTTAGGCCACAAAAGACTAGTTATCCCCCAAATATTTCCAGAAAACTATAGTTAACCCCCAAAGTACCACGTAACCAACATCTAGACATTAGAAGAAATTTCCATCATAAAGACTATCATCACCACAAGTAGGGGGGCTATTAGGAGCTGAGTAAAGCTCTCAATAGCAATGTACTTCGCATTCTCTGCATTTGGGCTTCTCTTGTTGCCATCATTCTCCACGTCTACTTTGGGCTCCACATCATCCTTTTTATTATTTTTTGTTGCCAATGAAAGTTCCACTAATTGGTGTATTAATAGATGAAACAGTTTTTTGTTATGTCTAGATTAGAATATACCTTTGCTCCTTTTTTGGTTGAAGCAGGAGGTTTAGTTGCCTTGCGCTTGCCCTTGTGCAACTTATCAAGCCATTTTTTCTTTGTTTTTGAATTTTTGGATTGAACATCCTTTTCTTTAGTCGTGCAGCTCTTAGCAAGTCATCTCCTTGCTGCATATTTGGGTCATCATTTTCCTGGACCTTACTAGGTTCATTCATTTCACTAGTAGATGCATTGTGTTTTTTCTCCAACTGTGGGCCAACACAATCAAGTGCATTTTCTAATATCAAGCAACATTCTGTAGTGTAGGCCACTTTATATGCCATGTCATGAAATTTATGAAATGGTCCCTCGTAACGAAGCAGAGCTTCTAGCTTTGGATTCTCTACCACATTCCTTCCTTGCATATCCAATATGCTTCCTTTATGTGCTTCCCTAGTCCATCTCTTCAAGATATAATGTGTTGGCAATGTTTTTATGTTCATCAAATCAAGCACTCTCAATCCATGTCCACACAATATTCCTGTCCTTTCAAACATTTTGCAAGTACATATTGTTGTTTGGTTCAAAGGATCACCTATCACTATACGCTCATCTTCAAAACTTAAATCACCATACAAACTACCAATAGTAACAACATACTTGTTTTCATCCAATAATCTAGTGCATGCAACCATGGATCTTTCATACTCGCTTTAGAAAGCTTCAAAAACAATTGGAGTCTAAACTTTGCTTACTTGTACCAACATAGGCGTGCTCATCTTGATTAGTATGTTTGTTCTTCCTTCAAATTCAGATTCCAGCTCTATGTTTCTTTTTACCTCCACTATCCTTGCAAAATGTTTCAAAAATCTAACAATGTGAAAACCAGATTTCAAATGGTTCTTCAAAATAGTCAAGCTTCCTCTGAACTTTTAGATAACATGCAAACTTGAGGCATCCCCTTATCAGATTGTGCCATTGCACACCACCCACTTTATCAGCCATACATGTATAATCAGATGATCAAATTGCACAACAATAACAAATTTTGTAGATGGAAAATTGAAAGAATTACTACAAACTACACAGCCTTGTGGTGTGTACTATACTGCACAACCATGTATTGTATACTACAAACTACTACAAGTTTTCTGAATTTATAGCTACACTTGCTTGTGTGTGTGTGTGATCAGAATGCATGAAATATGTAGAAATCATGTGCAATTTGTTCAGGTCGTACATGCATGTGCAAGCAGATAAATACTGTGACCTAAACTGAAGCTGAACCTGTACACGCATGGGCAATTTACAGACGAACCTGAACCTGAACATTTTACTGCTTAACTATACGTACGGACGAAGTTGAACCTGAACATTCGGTTAGCAGCGGACTAAACTGAACTTGAATTACCTACGGCGGGCGGTGGCTGCAGATTCACAAATAAATCGCGGGGAAGATTAGGCAGACAAGCATCCTCCGGTGTCTCACGACCATCATCCCATCGCCTCCGCAGCGGCGCGACCTTCGCCCATCGCCACGGCCCCCACCTCGATCTCCAATGGACGTGGTGTGAGGCCCTCCTCCCTCCCCTCTGCGGCAGCGCGGCTCTCTCCCTCTCTCTCTCATGGCGGCATGACGCGGCTCAACTCCCTCTCTCCTCGGTGAGCTCGCCGTCAAACCCTCGCCTCTGTCGAGCGGCATGGGAGAACTGATCCCGTCCGTGTGCAAAACCGCCTCGGCCCGCCTCTGTCTCTCCTGAAAACCAGCAAGTCTAGGTGTGTTTTGCTTTCAGTCAATCTTGTGCGTCAGATGAAAAACAAGTGGCAGATATGGTAGGCTAATGCGCTTTGCGCCTTTGCTCTACAAAGATACCGAAGCTGAGTTCGCAAGCTCCACATACATGCTGGCACCATCACCACAGCCAACAGATGCGCTCCAGTTGCATTGCTCAAACTTGGCTCAGAAAAAAACTGCCAATTTGTGGGTTCCTCAAGCATCGTGTCATATGTCGGTCCAACAATGTAACAATGTTTGCATTCAACCAATCGCGAAAGTCGCATCCAACAGGACTGCCGGTTGGGTTTGATGCAGTCTACCAAACATATCTAGGGAAATACTCCCTCCCTTTCATAACGTAGTATGCCCACGCTTTTCAAGATTCAACTTTGACCATAAGTTAGACCAATAATACATAAATAATTTTACTGAAAAACTATTGTTGGAAATATGCCCTAGAAGCAATAATAAAATGGTTATTATTATATTTCCTTGTTCATGATAATTATCTATTGTTCATGCTATAATTGTATTAACCGGAAACCTAATACATGTGTGAATACATAGACCACAACATGTCCCTAGTGAGCCTCTAGTTGACTAGCTCGTTGATTAATAGATGGTTGTGGTTTCCTGACCATGGACATTGGATGTCATTGATAACAGGATCACATCATTAGGAGAATGATGTGTTGGACAAGACCCAATCCTAAGCATAGCACAAGATCGTGTAGTTCGTTTTCTATAGCTTTTCTAATGTCAGGTATCATTTCCTTGGACCATGAGATTGTGCAACTCCCAGATACGGTATGAATGCTTTGGGCGTATCAAACGTCACGACGTAACTGGGTGGCTATAAAGGTGCACTACAGGTATCTCCGAAAGTTTCTGTTGGGTTGGCACGAATCGAGACCGGGATTTGTCACTCCGTATGACGGAGAGGTATCTCTGGGCCCACTCGGTAATGCATCATCATAATGAGCTCAATGTGATTAAGGAGTTAGCCACTGGATCATGCATTACGGAACGAGTAAAGAGACTTGCCAGTAACGAGATTGAACGAGGTATGGGGATACCGACGATCGAATCCCGGGTAAGTTGTAACACCCCGCATGTAACTTGCCATATTTGTAACTCCGACTCTTGCCATTTCCGGCTATGTGTTATGATTTTCCCTCCGTTGTCGGGTTTTGTTTTTCGTTTTGTATTTTGTCATGTCATGCATTTTCATATCATGTCATCATGTGCATTGCATTCGCATACGTGTTCGTCTCATGCATCCGAGCATTTTCCCCGTTGTCCGTTTTCCAATCCGGCGCTCCTATCTCCTCCGGTGCACCCCTCTTGTTTTCTTTCGTGTGCGTGTGTCAAACTTTCTTGGAATGGACCGAGGATTGTCAACTGGTCTTAATATACCAACCGGAGACTACCGGTCAAGTTTCGTTCCATTCGGAGGTCGTTTGGTACTCCAACGGTTAACCGGGCATCCGCAAAGTCCATTTGAGTATCCAGCAAAAAAACCCCTCTAAAACCAGCCCAAAACCCACCAAACTCTCTTCCATGCTCTAGGTCGTTCGATCACGATCGTGTGGGCGAAAACCGCACCTCATTTGGAGTCTCCTAGCTCCCTCTACCTATTTATATGTGGGCATCCCGAAAAACGAAACTGCAGTCGAAACCCTAAATTTTTCCCTCCGCGCCGCCGGACGGGTCCGCCGTCGGCCGGACACGTCCGCCGCCGCAACCGACGAATCGCGGCGCGCCACGTCGCCGCCGGGTCCTCCCGCCGCCGCCGGCCCGCAGGCCCATCGCCGGCCCCCGCGGTCCGCGCCTGCCCCGCCGCCACCGTCCGTCGCCTCCCGCGGCTCGCCCGCCGCCGCCACCGGCCCCGCGCCGCCCGCCGCCGCGCCTCCGCCGGCGCTCGCCGCCCCCGCCGGCGACCCCCACCTCCGGCGCCCCTCCTCCGCCGCCGGCGCCCTCCTCCGGCCGGGCCCCCGCCGGCCCCTGCCTCGCCGCCATCGGCCGAGCCGAGCTCGAGCTCCCTCGATCTCCCCCAGATCCGATCGCCCGAGCTACAGTACGCGTTGACTTCGTCCCCCCTTTTTTCTTCCAAGTCCTGGAATCTTATTAGTATATGCACTTGTTCCCGATGCCGTAACTTCTTGCATGTAGCTCCGATTCACGCGTGTAATATGTCAAATTGTTCGTCTCGTGATGCTCTTCATTTTGTTCAATTGCACCATGTTCATTAAAGGTTATCTTGATGCCCAAATCTTCATTGGAAGAGGGCTAGTTGCTGTTATTCTCTGGTTCTTAACAGAACTTGGAGATTTGTCATTTTTGTATCATTTATTCTGTGCACCTTTTGAGCATGAGCTCTACATGTGTTTTGAAGTATGCCATGCCATCTTTCCAGTGGTGTAGATGTATTTTTGTGATCTCTGTGGTGACTAGAACAAGCATGCAAAGTAGGCCCCGTAATATTTCTGATTTCAGGGACTTAGTGATTTCTGTCTTTGTCTGCTGTAATTTTGTTGCCATGTAAACTTGATGCTACAGAGAGATCCATGCATATTTTGGAGATGTTCAGTAAGGATGTTTTGTATCTATAGTTGTAATTGATCCATTCCTGCAATTGTTTGCAATTTTAGAGTACTATAGCATGACTCAATCTTGCTCTACTTTTGCTATAAAATATTTCTGGCAGATTCTTAACATGATATGCATTTTTGCCAAGCTTATTGTAGTTGACCCATACATGCTATGCAATTGTTCTTGCCATGGATAGCTTCATAAACATGCCATCTTGCTATAGGTATGCTTGGTTTATCATGCATTTCTCTGTAGTGAGTGCATCAAGCTCGCAAAGAGGCCTACATATTAATATTTCTGCCATGCTCTGTTTTCTGCTAAGTCTGAAACCTGATAACGAAACTTGCTATGCTTACATACTTGCCATCGTATCTTCTCATCCTTTTTGGCTTATGGTCAGTAAGGGACTTTTGTCATGTGCATTTAGTAGAACACTGCCATGCCTTGTTTTGCTATGTTAAGTTCCTGTAGCATGTTGATTCCGTGCTCTGAACATTACTACCTGATGATGATTTCTGCCATGTCCAGTTTTTCACCAAGTCTGTGAACCTGTAATCTTTTGCACTTTTGCCATGCTTGTTTGAGCTTGATATGTTGTGAACTAGCCATAGCTCAGTGTTCATCTTTTGTCAAGCATCTCCTGTAGATTACTGACATGGCTTTGTTGCTATGTTGGGGTGTTGTAGCATTGTTACTTGTTGCATTTTAAGTGTTATCTTGCTGTTTGTCGCAGATTAGTGTCATTCTTGTTTTGCTTGCCATTTGCAAACCGTGCATCCGATTCCGGTGATCTTTATATAGATTTCGACCGAAATCATCTCATCTTTCCAGTGGCATGCTTGGTTTGCCAAGTTACTGCCATGATCATCTTTTTCCTTCCGGAGCACGCATATGCATCGCATATCATATCTTGCATATCATACATGTTTTGCATCATGTTGCTTGCGCATTTCTCGTTGTTGATTGTGGTTCCGTTTGTTTGTGCTCTTGTCTTGGGTAGAGCCGGGAGACGAGTCCGTGAACGAGGAACCTGTCGAGTACGCTTACGAGGATCAAGCTTTCGACAACTCTGAGAATCTTGCAGGCAAGATGACCACCCCTCGAAATCACTTCTATCTTTGCTATGCTAGTTGTTCGCTCTATTGCCATGCTCGCTACCTACCACTTGCTATATCATGTCTCCTATTTTTAGCCATGTCAGCCTCTAACCGTCCTCTCCTAGCAAACCGTTGTTTGGCTATGTTACCGCTTTTGCTCAGCCCCTCTTATAGCGTTGCTAGTTGCAAGTGAAGTTGAAGTTTGTTCCATGTCAGAACATGGATATGTTGGGATATCACAATATCTCTTATTTAATTAATGCATCTATATATTTTGGTAAAGGGTGGAAGGCTCGGCCTTATGCCTGGTGTTTTGTTTCACTCTTGCCGCCCTAGTTACTGTTATACCGGGATTATGTTCCTTGAGTTTGCGTTCCTTACGCGGTCGGGTGATTTATGGGACCCCCTTGACAGTTCGCCTTGAATAAAATCCTCCAGCAAGGCCCAACCTTGGTTTTACCATTTGCGACCTATACCTTTTTCCCTCGGGTTTTCTAGAGCCCGAGGGTCATCTTTATTTTAAACCCCCGGGCCAGTGCTCCTCTGAGTATTGGTCCAAACTGTCAGTCGCCGGTGGCCACCAGGGGCAACTCTGGACTGGCCTATCGGAAGCTTGGACAATCCGGTGTGCCCTGAGAACGAGATATGTGCAGCTCCTATCGGGATTTGTCGGCACATTCGGGCGGCTTTGCTGGTCTTGTTTTACCATTGTCGAGATGTCTTGTAAACCGGGATTCCGAGACTGATCGGGTCTTTCCGGGAGAAGGTTTATCCTTCGTTGACCGTGAGAGCTTATGATGGGCTAAGTTGGGACACCCCTGCAGGGTATTATCTTTCGAAAGCCGTGCCCGCGGTTATGAGGCAGATGGGAATTTGTTAATGTCCGGTTGTAGATAACTTGTCACCTGACCCAATTAAAATACACCAAGTGCGTGTGTAACCGTGATGGTCTCTTCTCGGCGGAGTCCGGGAAGTGAACACGGTCTGTGTTATGTATGACGTAAGTAGGTGTTCAGGATCACTTCTTGGTCATTGCTAGATGACGTCCGTTCCGTTGCTTCTCTTCTCGCTCTCATATGCGCAAGTTAGCCACCATATATGCTTTTGCCGCCGCAGCTCCACCTCACTACTCCTCCTTGTCCTACAAGCTTAAATAGTCTTGATCTCGCGGGTGTGAGATTGCTGAGTCCCCGTGACTCACAGATACTTCCAAAACAGTTGCAGGTGCCGACGATGCCAGTGCAGACGATGGCGTCGATCTCAAGTGGGAGTTCGACGAGGAACGTGCTCGTTACTATGTGTCTTTTCCTGATGATCAGTAGTGGAGCCCAGTTGGGACGATCAGGGATCTAGCATTTGGGGTTGTCTTATTTTCATCTGGATTTTGACCGTAGTCGGTCTATATGATTGTATTTTTGGATGATGTAGGAATGATATTTATGTATTGTGTGAAGTGGCGATTGTAAGCCAACTCTTTATCCCATTCTTGTTCATTACATGGGATTGTGTGAAGATGACCCTTCTTGCGACAAAACCACTATGCGGTTATGCCTCTAAGTCGTGCCTCGACACGTGGGAGATATAGCCGCATCGTGGGTGTTACATAAGTAACATACCGATGGACAAAGGGAATTGTATAGGGATTGATTGAATCCCCGACATCGTGGTTCATCCGATGAGATCATCGTGGAACATGTGGGAGCCAACATGGGTATCTAGATCCCGTTGTTGGTTATTGGCCGGAGAGATGTCTTGGTCATGTCTGCATGGTTCCCGAACCCGTAGGGTCTACACACTTAAGGTTCGGTGACGCTAGAGTTGTTACGAGAAATTGTATGTGGTTACCGAAGGTTGTTCGGAGTCCCGGATGAGATCCCGGACGTCACGAGGAGTTCCGGAATGGTCCGGAGGTAAAGATTTATATATGAGAAGTCTAGTTTCAGTTGCCGGAATGGTTTCGGGGGTTATTGGTATTGTATCGGGACCACCGAAAGGTGTCCGGGGGTCCACCGGGTGGGGCCACCTGCCCCGGGGGGACTTAATGGGCTGAATATGGGAGGGAACCAGACCCCTAGTGGGCTGGTGCCCCCCCAAGGACCCAAGGCGCCTAGGGTTGGAAACCCTAGGGGGAGGGGCGCCTCCCACCTTGCTTGGGGGGCAAGTCTCCCCCTGGCCGCCCCTCATCCCCTCTAGATGCATCTAGGGGGGCCGGCCCCCTCTTCCCTTCCCCCTATAAATAGTGGGGGCGGGGTTGGGAGAGCAGCCGTACCCCTTCCCTGGCACAGCCCTCTCCCTCCTCCAACACCTCCTCCTCCGTAGTGCTTGGCGAAGCCCTGCCGGAGAACCGCAAGCTCCATCACCACGCCGTCGTGTTGCTGGGGCTCTCCCTCAACTTCTCCTCTCCCCTTGCTGGATCAAGAAGGAGGAGATGCCCCCGGGCTGTATGTGTGTTGAACGCGGAGGCGCCGCCCGTTCGGCGCTCGGATCGGATCTTCCGCGATTTGAATCACCGCGAGTACGACTCCATCAACCGCGTTCTTGTAACGCTTCCGCTTAACGATCTTCAAGGGTATGAAGATGTACTCCCGCTCTCTCGTTGCTAGTATCTACTAGATTGATCTTGGTGACACGTAAGAAAATTTTAAATTATTAGTACGTTCCCCAACAGCTATACCATTGAAAACTTCTTTCGAATACAAATTCAAATAAATAATTTTACTGAAAAGTTATACCATTGAAAACTTCTTTGAATTGAAAGGTATCTGTCATGCTCCCGCCGCAGTTGCCCATGACCACTCCAATGAGTGCCTCGCCAAGACCGGTCAAAGTTAAATCTCAAAAAGCATGGGCGCATAGGGAGTATCTATCACCGAGGTATAGGCCCTGCCTTTGTTTAAAGATGATCCTCTAATACTGCCTGGGGACGTGCATGTTTGCCTAATACAATGCAGGAATCTAACATCTGAAAACGGGGCAAAAATCTGGCCCAGTTCAGAACTGCTGTGGTGTTGCCGTTGCTGTTGTGTCGCGCCAACAACATTTGACAAAAAGAGTTTGTGGAGAGCACTGCAAATGGGTACCCTCCAAATGGGAGAAAATCAATGAGGATCGATCAACTACCAAGCTCAGGATCCGGTGAATATGCGTTGTTCCAAGTTCAACAACTGGCACCTTAATTATTCGGTGCCTCCGAATCCACCCTTTTTCCGGATATTATTTGCACCAGTTGGGATAGAAAGAGAGCATTGCAACCTCGCAAGCGAATAACCAACATCTGGGATGTACTTCTGCCAACATGACAATAGGTACAGAATAGTGAGGGAGCGACAAGGAGATTGGCAAAGTGATTCCAGACTACTACTGTGCCATACAAACAAGGGCATGCCCCCACTGCTCTTGTTAGAAACCTCTGTGTTGTTCTTCAGAAGCATCTCCCCACCGCTCTCTCAGTCACTTTGGCAGCCAATGCCCCTTGCGGCTGTTACCATACACCTAAAAGACAGCATTGGAGGTTGATAATCAGATCATAATATACTGTACTTTCAAACATTATACTCTCTCCGTCCCAAAATGTAAGATGTTTTTTCACACTCTGGTAGTATGGAAAAACGTCTTACATTTTGAGACGGAGGGAGTAACAGTTAGCTATGCCCTGTATCTTTATGTATTTACAGCAGCAACTTAAGTCCTAATGGAACATGGACAATGTAACCGTACGAGTGCCATTTCAGGGAAATATGCAACTGTAACTCCTAATGACAAGAACAAGAAATTTACAATAGTAGCCTTCCTTACTGAGTTGAATATCCGCATAAATTCATGAACAGTACAACTGAACAAAGCCAAGCCAGAGAAATATGGTATTAACAAGCATCCGGACTGGAGCGAATGTAGAGTAATGGAACAGAGAGAGTAGCGGCAAAATCACAAAAAGGTTATTTTCCACACGTAAACAGTGAACTGAGTGTTAGTTAAGTTAGTATAGCGGAAAACTAGAGAACAAGTACAGGTTCTGATAGTGGCGCTGAGGGAGCACGAACAAGCCAACCATAGTTCAATAAGTGGAACAGCCGGGTGGAGAAATCACATTTGTCCAAAAGAAGTTAAGAAAGAAAATGACAACCGAATCTAATTCGGGAAACATCTTGCTAGAGGTCAGTCGAACAAAACTCTTCTATCCCATTGAGTTCAAGCCAAGTGCCATACCTAACTGTCGGTTATTATAAAAATAAACACCAACTCAATAAGTCGGCTCTCCAGCCAACCGTGGCGACAGGTGAAGGACACCAATGGCTCTCCAGCCAACGCGGCCATGCAAGCCTGCCCCTGGGGTGAGCATGGGATCTGGACAGCACGGGCCCCCCAGCATCCATCGGAAACGTCGGTCCCGGAGCTCGCTGCTGCAGGACACTTGGAAGAGGAACAGGTACTGCCTACAACAGCACAGAAGCAAGGTGCAGAGCAAACGTGGACCTCTGGCCGTGTTGTTGTGGGGCTGGGCAGGTGCCAACAGGCTGTGTCGCACGGGCTGGGAGGGAGGCTGTGTAGAGGGAGAGGCAGGGTTGGGTGATGCGTCGGAGGAGGCAACCGGCACCTTGGACATCCCGTGCGAGGGGCTAGGCGCCGTGGTGACGGAGAGCCAAAGTAGAAGGAGGCGTTGTGGCTCCCCAATTGTGCGTGCATGGAAGTGTCGGACAAAGGAACTGCTATGCTGAGGACGTGTGGTGATGCTTACACACTGAAATTACTAGCTACTATTTGTGATTAGACAATTTTTGGTTGTGTGTGCGCTCCTGCTGCTTATAGAGAACAGAGAATAGAGATAATGTTGCAGCTATATTGATGTGAATTTTTACTTCTTGCAGTTGTTAATGCGCTGATATTTTAAGCTTTTTGGATATTTCAGACATATATTCAGTTCACACATGGCTGAGGCAATGACGCGGTATTTAAGGTGAGATTTCCACTTCATTCAAATTCCTTCTCTCACAATATGATGCGCAGATGGACTTAATTTGGAAGGTGTGAAATGGTCGGCACAAGATGGTGCCATTGTGGCCTGGGTTCACTTCTTAAATACAAGGTGCATGTGTTACCTTGAGAAAATGCATGGTAGTTTTGGGTGTTGTTTTCTCGCTCCTGATTGTAGTCAATCCTTACGAGGGATGGTATATGGACCAGGGTGGCGGCCCTCACATCCAACTGAACGAGATTATTTTTAAAGTTTTTAGCCATTACCTTGCACAGGTTCGGTTCAATGACAGGTGTGTTGTGCGGTGGCCGAGCTCACTGCCTTAGGATTGACCATGTTCGGACATATTGTGATCCTGGGACAGCGCAACCGTCATCAACAAGGGTGGGAAAAAGGTTAAGCGGTGACACAGGTGCAAACCCGTCTATAGAGGACATGGGTCTATGGAGGTCATTAGCCATGTTTACCGGACTAGTGGTGTGTGATACTTTTTTCTCCGTTGCAACGCACATGCATGTTTGCTAGTACTAATAGTAATATGTGATCCAGGGCATACAAGAAGTCAATAACAACCAGAGCAAATAATCCAATAAAGTATTTCAAGACAAACTTGGTACAACAGAAAACCAGAGGAATTAGCCAACTAAAAAGCACAATTTTTCCCCTTGCAATCAAAGTGCTCGTATAATTTGGTGTGGTGAACCAGGATCCTGATATGCAGCTAATCTCACCACAGTTTACTATTTACACAGCACAACTGTAATCATATTTTTCTCAAAAATTTGTACATGGATATAAGTTAATACTTTGTGGTAACATGAATATTTTGAGAAAATTTAAAAAATGTATAGTTTCAAAGATCAAGAACGAGTGCATATGGACACAGACTCATATTATACTTCCCCTAAACTCACCCCAAATAAAATAACTTTTCTAACTGTCAGTTGCCTGATTTTTTCTTAAATCTCAAGTCACCTGAAATTGCACATTAGTAATACTAAAATTGCATGCCATACAAGAACTAGGTAATTGAGTTCAACCACAAAAATCAAGTCTATGCTTATATTGTTGGCGTAATTGTTAACCTGAAGGACATATTACCATATTTATATCTTCTTGCACCAGTTCATTTCAGATACTATAAGTTTCAATTGTACCCCCCAAAAAAAGGCAGGAAGATAAAGCTCTTACCCCAAACAGAACTTGCAACACAGGCTATTGCCCAGCTGCTGCCCGTCCAGGCCAGACTGTGCCACCAGCAGGCACGCCATCATCTTTGAGCTCCTCCATCCACTCCTTGAAGAACTCCGGATCAAAACCACCTTCACCGCCATCTTCCTGCTCTTCGATTCCTCCTTCATCCATTATATCAAGGGGTGCCTCTGTAGTCGTTGTCACTGCATCCTTGTTCGGAGGGGACATGGCTGGCATATGGCCTTCAAAGAGGGCGAGATGGCCGAACAGCTTGTCCTTGCGGGAGAAAGTGGTGCCGCAGGAGCAGCGCCACTGTGCCTCCTCACCGCAGTGGCGGAGGTGGCCGCGGAGATCGGCAAGAACAGCAAAACGCTTCTTGCCACCGCAGCGCTCACACGCGTAGAGTTTGGGGCAGTGGCTGCGGCGGAAGTGGTTGCGCGCGCACACCGCTGACTTGAGCGGCCGGAAGCGGCGGTGCGCACGGTTCCGGTTGCACCCCGTGAAAGGACAGGAAAAGCGCACATCGCGGCCATCAGCTGGCTTTGCCTGACCGGGCCGGGAGAGCGCGTCCAGGGTCTTGAATCGGTCGCCGTGTGCGCGCATGTGCATCCTGAGGTTGGCGTCGCGGCGGAAGCCCTTGCCGCA
This sequence comes from Triticum aestivum, assembly GCF_018294505.1. Taxonomy (NCBI): domain Eukaryota; kingdom Viridiplantae; phylum Streptophyta; class Magnoliopsida; order Poales; family Poaceae; genus Triticum; species Triticum aestivum. Next base: position 277,112,409 of record NC_057811.1, read on the forward strand.
GATATTGCAGAAGTGGACATGCTCCGCGAGCAGCTCGTCGGCATCGAGCTCCACGACATCGTAGCCCTTGGTAGCTTCTTGGGGAAGCACATCGGCGGTGGAGGCCGCGGCGGGAAGCTCTTGGATAGGAGCGGGAGGGGCAGGAGTGGCAGATGGGGCGGGAAAAGGGAGGGAGGAAGAAAGGAGGGAGGCGGCGTTGAGGACGACGAGGTGAGCGGCAGATGAGATCTCGGAGGACACGGACTGAATATCCGAGGAGGAGAGGGGCTGCGATTCCCCAGAAATGGAGGCGACGAGGAGGCGCCGGACAGCAGCCATGCGATCGCCGAGGGCCGCCAGCCGTTGGAGAGCGGCGCTGGGGTCCCCATCTCCTCCTCCGGCTCCGGCGCCGATAAGGGCGTCAGCGAGCATGGCCGGCAGCGGTGCCGTGTTCGCCGATGACGCGCCAGCGGCGGCGCCGGCGAATTGGTTGGTGGTGGAGTCCATTCAGTGAATAAACGGTGGTGCCCAACTTCGATTAGCCCGACGACCTAGCTAGATGATTTCGAGGTCTGCGATTCTTATTGCGTACAGGTCCATTCAATGGGCGTGTTTGGTTTGCACCTTTTTTTTTCTTTTGCTTCGTGCATTTTCTTCTGATAACTTTCGACTCTTTTTATTGTCGGTTTGGTAACTTTTGACTTTTTTTTTCACAGTTTGATAACTTTCGATTTTATTTAAACATAGCTTGGGACTTCATCCGAAAACGCAGCTCGCAAAGCCGCAAAGACGCAGGCCACGAAGCCATGAAGATGCACAACGTGAAGCCTCGGAGGCGAGGACTATGAAGAACACGAAGCTCCGAATCTGCGCATCCTGAGATCGAAAGATTTGTAGCCTTGGGGCCATACCCCTAGAGGCCGTACACTTGACGAACCCAAAGATTCTGAAGCCGGTACCAAAGGTGCACGTCGCCTACCACCGATACAAAAGGAGCCCGCTTGGGTTTCATTCTCAAAGACGCAAGACTCCAGACTTCAGACAAGCTCAGGGCTACTGACGGTACAATATACCGGGGTGGCCCGTCGGCCAGGAAGCTCGGTATTGGGTCAGCGTCAGGGCCCGGGGGCTTGGCGGCAACTCGACTACAGGGCGCAGTCCAAGGGGCCGACTCGAAGCAAGAAGTTCATCTTGGCATGCAAGCCGAGAAGCCCTCGTGGATGAGATCGGTTAGGAAACTTGTAAACCCTAACCCACGTCCCCTTTATAAGGCGAGGTTAGGGGTATATTATGGCATCTATTCCATGAGATACAGATCTCGCTAGTCACCATCATCATCCTCTTGTAACCCCCTCGCACGAGGTGCTCCCATATCAATAAAAATCAAAGCAGGATGTAGGGCATTACCTCGTCACGAGGGCCTGAACCTGGCTAAACCCCCGTGCGAACTCCCCTCTGGTACTTCCAACTATGCTCATTACCATAGCGAGGGATCTAACTGTTCTCTACACCGTCAGTGCCCTCGTTGGGGGCAATCTCATCCCTCTGCCCTACGCATCCACGACTGAGCAATCTGGGGAGGAAGATGGGTCTTTGCAGCATCCCGATGCCCGTCCTCGTCGTCATTTGAGTTTACCAAGCCGTTGACAGTCCTCCTGGCGCTTGGCTTATCCCTCTTGATCTCAGAAGATTCATCCTGAGGCGACAGAGTGGGGGTGTCTGTTGGTTCAGCTGCAGAAGGGGTTAAAGAACGCTATTAGCAAACAATTACTTCCTGGAGAGCTCTGGCATGGACACCCTCTCGACAAAGATTGTCACGGATATGGGTGGGACGCTTCATTCGGATCTCAAAGACCTTGTCCTCCAGCCTTAGGGGTGATGTCCTCGCCAGGTCATCATCACCCGAGTGCTGCCACATGTGCGTCACTCGGGCATGGAGGGGATGAATCTGTCGGCTAACTCAGGTGGCCGTGATGCCGTTGCTGGTAAGGCCTTGGCTTGTGAGGACTCCTGATCTGCTTCATCACGATCTTCACCTCTGTCTCCTGCACTTTGAAGAGTTTCAACGACCATTCCTCATGCTAATCGAGTGTTCCGGTGGCATATGGTGACAATCCCCTAGATCGCCACGGTGGTCGGCTCGACGTGGTAGAACCAGGTCGACTACCAGTTCTTCACCGTGTCGGGCCAGCACGTCGAAGTAGTTTGCTTTATTCTTTGTATGGATCCAAATTTTCTTGACATCCTTCTCAATTATATGGGGCTTGGCATAAAAGATGTACTAGAACAGCACCCGGTGCAATACAATACTGAGGACCTCTCACACAACGTGACAAAGAACGAGAGGTGTGCGATGCCATTTGGTGCGAGGTGATGAAGTTGGGCGTGGAAATATGCTAACAAATTTTGGAGGAACAGATGAATTGACAACGAGAAACCTCGATCCAAGAATTGGGTGAGGATCCACCACTCATTCTCCTTCAGGTTTGGCTCCTGCTCATCTGGATAGAAGTTCCACGTGGAATATGTTAAAGGCATAAGAATCCAATGCCAATGAACGAACATCTTGATCACAACAAGGATGATACTCTAGTTGATCAAAAGGTATACCGTTCTATCACTGGTTCCTTTCTTTACGTATGTGCTTCAAGACCAGTTATAATTCCAAGTATATGCATGTTTCTGAGATTTCAAGAGGCTCCAAAAGAGTGCCATCTTGCAACCTTTAAAACAGTTGTGAGATATTTACTCCATACTCCTAACTTCGGCTTATGGTATCCAAAGGGTTCACCCTTTGATATTGTTGGTTACACCGGTTTGGACTATGCATGTGACAAATTGGACCGGAAGACCACTTCGGGTAGACACCAATTCCTTGGGAGATCCCTTATATCTTAGTCCTCCAAGAAACAAAATTATTCAGCATCTCTATCCACCGCTGAAGCTGAATATATCTCAGCCAGGTCCTATTGTGCTCAACTATTGTGCATGACACAAACACTTAAAGATTATGGCGTGATACGTCCGTTTTGCATCATGTTTTCCTACTGTTATTTATAGTGTTTTAAATCAACATAACACTTTGTGGAGCAATTCTAATGCCTTTTCTCTCATATGCAAGGTTTACACAAAGAGGGAGATTGACGGCAGCTGGAATTCTGGACCTAAAAAAGCTATGTCAGAGATACCTATTCTGCACATCTCCAAATGGGTTGAACTTTTACAGAGATTTATTTTGGAATATATAAAAATTATTGGAGAAAATAAATACCAGAGGGGGCCACCCAGGTGCCAACTAGGCACTAGGGCGCGCCTACCCCCTGGCGCCCCCTGGTGGGTAGTGGGGCCCCTAGCCAGCCTCCGGTGCCCATCTTCTGGTATATAAGCCCTAGAAAAAAAATAAGGAGAGGACTTTCGGGATGGAGCGCTGCCGTCTCGAGGTGGAACTTGGGCAGGAGCACTTTTTCTCTCCGAGGGAGAGATTCCACCAGGGATACTTCCCTCCCGGAGGGGGAAATCAAAACCATCGTCATCACCAACAACCCCCTCATCATGTGAGGGCCAATCTTCATCAACATCTTCAACAGCACCATCTCATCTCAAACCCTAGTTCATCTCTTGTATCCAATCTTTTTATCAAAACCTCAGATTGGTACCTGTGAGTTGCTAGTAGTGTTGATTACATCTTGTAGTTGATGCTAGTTGGTTTATTTGGTGGAAGATCATATGTTCATATCTATTATGATTTTAAATACCCCTCTGTTCAACATGAATATGTTTTGTGAGTAGTTACTTTTGTTTATGAGGACATGGGAGAAGTCTTGTCATAAGTAATCATGTGAATTTGGTATTCGTTCGATATTTTGATGATATGTATGTTGTTGATTCCTTTAGTGGTGTTATATGAACAGCGACTACATGGTACTTCACCATCTTTGGGCCTAAGGGAATGCATTGTGGAGTAGTTATTAGATGATGGGTTGCTAGAGTGACAGAAGCTTAAACCATAGTTTATGCTCTATTCCGTAAGGGGCTGATCTGGATCCATATGTTTAATGTTGTGGTTAGATTTTATCTTAATCCTTCTTTCATAGTTGCGGATGCTTGCTAGAGTGACAGAAGCTTAAACCCTAGTTTATGCACTATTCCGTAAGGGGCTGATTTGGATCCATATGTTTAATGTTGTGGTTAGATTTTATCTTAATTCTTCTTTCGTAATTGCGGATGCTTGCAGAAGGGGCTAATAATAAGTAGGAGGCTTGTTCAAGTAAGAACACCACCCAAGCACCGGTCCACCCACATATCAAATTATCAAAGTAGCGAGCGTGAATCAAATAAACATGATGAAAGTGACTAGATGAAATTCCTGTGTGTCCTCAAGAACGCTTTGCTTATTATAAGAGACCATTCCAACCTGTCCTTTGCTACAAAAAGGATTGGGCTACCTTGCTGCACTTTTGTTACCATTACCATTACTTGCTCGTTACAAATTACTTTGCTATCAAACTATCTGTTACCGACAATTCCAGTGCCTGCAGAAAATACCTTGCTGAAAACCGCTTGTCGTTTCCTTATGCTCCTATTGGGTTCGACACTCTTACTTATCGAAAGGACTACGATAGATCCCCTATACTTGTGGGTCATCCATACTATTTTCTAGCACTGTTGCCAGGGAGTGAAGCGCTTTTGGTGAGTGGAATTTGGTAAGGAATAAATTATATTACGTGCTGAAATTTACTATCACTTGTTACTATGGAAAACAATCCTTTTAGGGGTTTGTTCAGGGTATCTTCACCTCGACCGGAAGCACAATGGGTTGCTCATCAACCTACTGCACCTACTGAAAATATTTATTATGAGATTCCTTTGGGTATGATAGAGAAACTGATAGCTAATCCCTATGCAGGAGATGGAACATTACATCCTGATATGCACCTGATCTATGTGGATGAAGTTTGTTGATTATTTAAGCTTGCAGGTTTACCCAGAGATGAAGTTAAGAAGAAGGTCTTCCCTTTATCTTTGAAGGGAAAGGAATTGACATGGTATAGGCTATGTGATGATATTGGAGCTTGGGATTGGAATCGGTTGAAATTGGAATTTCATCAAAAGTTTAATCCTGTGCATCTAGTTCATCGTGATCGGAATTATATATCTCAAGCTTGGGGAGGCTTAAATACATGATGTATACATGACCCAATCATGAGCTCTCAAAAGAAATTATCTTAGAGAATTTTGATGCTCGGCTTTCTCATGATAATCAAAACATGCTCGATTCTTCTTCGACTGGCTCTTTTATGAAGAAAGCTATGGAATTCAGATGGAATCTTCTGGAAAGAATTAAACACAACTCTGAAGATTGGGAACTCGACAAAGGTGATGAGTCAGGTATAACACTTATGTTCGATTGTGTTAAATCTTTTATGGATACCGATGCTTTTCACAAGTTTAACACTAAATATGGACTTGACTCTGAGATAGTAGCGCCCTTTTGTGAATCTTTTGCTACTCATGTTGATCTACCTAAGGAGAAATGGTTTAAATATCATCCCCCTGTTAAAGAAAAGATTGAGGAACCTGTTATGGTTAAACAAGAAACTATAATTTACAATGTTGATTCAGTTGTGCCTACTGCTTATATTGAAAACCCACCTTTCCCTGTTAGGATAAATGAACATGCTAAGGTTTTAACCGTGGTTAACAAAAGTAATATTAGCACACCTAGACCCTCAGAACAAATTAAAGTTGAACCTAATGTTGCTATGGTTAAAGATCTCTTGGTCAGTAATATTGATGGGCATGTTATTTATTTATGTGGTGAAGCTGCTAGAATTGCTAAACCCGATGATAAAGATAAGAATAAACCTGTTGTTGGCATGCATGTTGTTTCTGTTAAAATAGGAGATCATTGTTATCATGGCTTATGTGATGTGGGTGCTAGTGTGAGTGCTATCCCTTTTACCTTATATCAAGAAATTATGAATGATATTGCTCCGGCTGAAATAGAAGACATTGATGTTACTATAAAGCTTACTAATAGAGACACTATCACACCACTTGGGATTGTTAGAGATGTTGAAGTCTTATGTGGGAAAATAAAATACCCTACTGATTTTCTAGTTCTTAGTTCTCCACAAGATGATTTTTGTCCCATAATATTTGGTAGACCTTTCTTGAACACTGTTAATGCTAAGATTGATTATACTAAAGAAATTGTCAGTATTAACTTTGGTGATATATCTCATGAGTTTAATTTCTTTAAGTTTCGTAGACAACCTCATGATAAAGAATTGCCTAGTAAAGATGAAATTATTGGTCTTCCTTCTATTGCCGTACCTCCTACTGACCCGTTAGAACAATATTTGTTAGACCATGAAAATGATATGAACTTGAATGAAAGAAATGAAATAGATAAGATGTTCTTTGATCAACAACCTATTCTTAAACATAATTTGCATGTGAAACTCTTTGGGGTCCTCCTCCACCTAAAGGTGATCCTGTGTTTGAATTAAAACAATTTCCTGGTACACTGAAATATGCTTATCTTGATGAAAAGGAGATATATCATGTTATTATTAGTGCTAACCTTTCAGAGCATGAAGAAAATAGATTATTAAAAACTCTAAGGAAGCACTGTGCTGCTATTGGATATACTCTTGATGATCTTAAGGGCATTAGTCCCACTCTATGTCAGCATAAAAAATAATATGAAACCTGATGCTAAACCAGTTGTTGATCATCAACGACGATTAAATCCTAAGATGAAGGAAGTGGTCAGAACTGAAATATATATTAAAGCTTCTGGAAGCAGGTATAATTTATCCTATAGCTAATAGTAGATGGGTAAATCCCGTTCATTGTGTTCCTAAGAAAGGAGGTATTACTATTGTTCCTAATGATAAAAATTAACTTATTCCGCAAAGAATTGTGACAGGTTATAAGATGGTAATTGATTTTACAAAACTAAATAAAGCTACTAGAAAAGATCATTACCCCTTACCTTTTATTGATCAAATGTTAGAAAGATTGTCTAAGCATACACACTTTTGCTTTCTTGATGGATATTCTGTTTTCTCTCAAATACGTGTATCACAACCTGATCAAGAGAAAACCACTTTCACTTGTCATTTTGGAACTTATGCTTGTAGACATATGCCTTTTGGTTTATGTAATGCACCTGCTACCTTTCAAAGATGCATGACTGCTATATTCTCTGACTTTTGTGAAAAGATTGTTGAGGTTTTCATGGATGATTTTTTCATTTACGGAACTTCTTTTGATGATGGCTTAAGCAACCTTGATCGAGTTTTTGCAGAGATGTGAACAAACTAATCTTGTCTTGAATTGGGAAAAGTGTCACTTTATGGTGAATGAAGGTATTGTCTTCGGGCATCAAATTCCTGAGCGAGGCATTGAAGTGGATAAGGCCAAAGTTGATGCAATTGAGAAAATGCCATGTCCTAAAGATATTAAAGGTATTTGAAGTTTCCTTGGTCATGCTGGTTTCTATAGGATGTTTATTAAAGACTTCTCTAAAATTTCTAGGCCTCTTACTAATCTCTTGCAAAAAGATGTTCCATTTGTTTTTTATGATGATTGTGTAGAAGCCTTTGAAACACTTAAGAAAGCCTTAACTTCTGCACCTATTGTTCAACCACCTGATTGGAACTTGCCTTTTCAAATTATGTGTGATGCTAGTGATTATGCTGTTGGTGCTGTTTTGGGACAAAGAATTGATAAGAAATTAAATGTTATACACTATGCTAGCAAAACTCTAGACAATGCCCAAAGAAATTATGCTACTACTGGAAAAGAATTTTTGGCAGTTGTGTTTGCTTGTGATAAATTTAGAATTTATATTGTTGATTCTAAAGTAATTGTTCACACCGATCATGGTGCTATCAAATACCTTATGGAAAAGAAATATGCTAAACCTAGACTCATTAGGTGGGTTCTTTTGCTACAATAATTTGACTTGCATATTACTGACACTACAAAAAAAAGACACACTGTGACATTTTGGGCCGAACGAAAATTTTTATGTCATGCTTATGACACTTCTATGACGATAATTGTGACAAAACCCGGCATCATCATAGATGTGGTGGGCTCCTACTTCTATGACAAAAAATCAAGATAGAAAATGGGCTTTTTGTCCTGGGCGGGTCAGAGACGCACCTGCATGACATTCTTTGGGCCGTCCATGACGGAAAAAATCGTGGTAGAAGCGAGGGCGAGGAAAATTTTGGGGAGTTCCTAGTTACGACGGGTGGTCGGGGTCGAGCGACGCACTGAGGTTTGCGTGTTTCTCTCCTACACGTACGCGTGTGTGTGCGAGGCGTTGCGCTCTAACTGAACCTGAGCGAGGCGTTGGGCTCTAACTGAACCCAAGCAATTGCACTAGCTACGTTACTGAACCCCGATCGATCCTGTGCTGTTAACTGAACCCGAGTGATTCCTTCACTACTGCTGCTAACTGAAGCCGATCGAAGCTGGCTCTTGATGAACAGCTCCCGGGGGGGTTTGGATGAACAGTTCCCGGTGGGGGTTGGATGAACAGGATCTCATGGTAGTAGAGGCCGTTGCCGTTGGATGAACAGGACCCCGATCGAGGAGGTAGGGGTGGATGAACAGTAGCCGGTGGAGGGACCCCGTACGTGGAGGGCTGGTTGAACAGGACCCCGTGGAGGGCTGGTTGAACAGGACCCCGTGGAGACTGGATGAATAGGACCCCGTGGAGGGCTGGATGAATAGTAGCCGGTGGAGGCTGGATGAACAGGACCCCGTGGATGAACAGTAGCTGGTGGAGGCTGGAGGAAGTCGACGGTGGATGAACAATAGCAGGTGGAGGCTGGAGGAAGTCGATGTTGGATGAACAGTAGCCCGTGGAGTCCCGTTTTGCGGTACGCCACACCCCTCCCGATGAACAGGACCCCGTTTCGACCGTAGGCGCTCCAACACAATTCCGTTTCCTCTGTTTTGCGGTACGCCACACCCCTCCCGATCAACAGCACCCCATTTGACCGTAGGCACTCGAACATAAGTCTATTTCCTCCATTTTGCGGTACGCCAGATCCTTCCCGATGAACAGGACCCCGTATCGACCATACGCGGTCGAACAGAAGGCCGTTTCCTCCATTCTGCGGTACGCCAGACCTCGCTCCGACTATTCTGTCCAAGCCGTTTGGCTCCCAATGAACACGCGATGCTGTTTACTTCGTTCCGACCCAGCCGGTTGGCTGCCGATGAACATGATTAGTCGCTGTATGATACGTCCATTTTGCATCATACTTTTATATTGATATTTATTGCATTATGGGCTGTTATTACACACTATATCACAATACTTATGCCTATTCTCTCTTATTTTATAAGATTTACATGAAGAGGGAGAATGTCGGCAGCTGGAATTTGATGTCTACTACACAACCTTCTTCTTGTAGACGTTGTTGGGCCTCCAAGTGCAGAGGTTTGTAGGACAGTAGCAAATTTTCCTCAAGTGGATGACCTAAGGTTTATCAATCCATGGGAGGCGTAGGATGAAGATGGTCTCTCTCAAACAACCCTGCAACCAAATAGCAAAGAGTCTCGTGTGTCCCCAACACACCCAATACAATGGTAAATTGTATAGGTGCACTAGTTCAGCGAAGAGATGGTGATACAAGTGCAATATGGATGGTAGATATAGGTTTTTGTAATCTGAAAATATAAAAACAGCAAGGTAGGAAGTGGTAATAGTGAGCGAAAACGGTATTGCAATGCTTTGAAACAAGGCCTAGGGTTCATACTTTCACTAGTGCAAGTTCTCTCAACAATAATAGCATAATTGGATCATATAACTATCCCTCAACATGCAACAAAGAGTCACTCCAAAGTCACTAATAGTGGAGAACAAACGAAGAGATTATTGTAGGGTACGAAACCACCTCAAAGTTATTCTTTCCGATCAATCCGTTGGGCTATTCCTATAAGTGTCACAAACAGCCCTAGAGTTCGTAGTAAAATAACACCTTAAAACACAAATCAACCAAAACCCTAATTTCACCTAGATACTCCAATGTCACCTCAAGTATCCGCGGGTATGATTATACGATATGCATCACACAATCTCAGATTCATCTATTCAACCAACACAAAGAACTTCAAAGAGTGCCCCAAAGTTTCTACCGGAGAGTCAAGACGAAAACATGTGCCAACCCCTATGCATAGATTCCCAAGGTCACGGAACCCGCAAGTTGATCACCAAAACATACATCAAGTGAATCAATAGAATACCCCATTGTCACCACGGGTATCCCACATTAGACATACATAAAGTGTTCTCAAATCCTTAAAGACTCAATCCGATAAGATAACTTCAAAGGGAAAACTCAATCCATTACAAGAAGGTAGAGGGGGAGAAACATCATAAGATCCAACTATAATAGCAAAGCTCGCGGTACATCAAGATCGTGCCACATCAAGAACACGAGAGAGGGATCAAACACATAGCTACTGGTACATACCCTCAGCCCCGAGGGTGAACTACTCCCTCCTCGTCATGGAGAGCGCCGGGATGATGAAAGATGGCCACCGGTGATGATTTCCCCCTCCGGCAGGGTGCCGGAACAGGGTCCCGATTGGTTTTTGGTGGCTACAGAGGCTTACGACGGCGGAACTCCCGATCTAGGTTTATTTTCGGGGGTTTCTGTATTTATAGGAATTTTTAGCGTCGGTCTCACGTCAGGGGGGTCTCCGAGTCATCCACGAGGCAGGGGGCGCGCCCTCCACCCTCGTGGATGGCTCGGGACTCTTCTGGCCCAACTCTTTTACTCCGGGGGCTTCTTTTGGTCCATAAAAATCATCAAAATTTGGCACGTCAATTGGACTCCATTTGGTATTCCTTTTCTGTAAAACTCAAAAACAAGGAGAAAACAGAAACTGGCACTAGGCTCTAGGTTAATAGGTTAGTCCTAAAAATCATATAAAATAGCATATAAATGCATATAAAACATCCTAGATGGATAATATAATAGCATGGAACAATAAAAAATTATAGATACGTTGGAGACGTATCAAGCATCCCCAAGCTTAATTCCTGCTCGTCCTCGAGTAGGTAAATGATAAAAAATAGAATTTTTGATGTGGAATGCTACCTAACATATTTATCCATGTAATTCTCTTTATTGTGGCAAGAATATTTAGATCCATAAGATTCAAAACAAAAGTTTAATATTGACATGAAAACAATAATACTTCAAGCATACTAACAAAGCAATCATGTCTTCTCAAAATAACATGGCCAAAGCAAGCTATCCCTACAAAATCATATAGTCTCGCTATGCTCTATCTTCATCACACAAAATATTTAAATCATGCACAACCCTGATGACAAGCCAAGCATTGTTTCATACTTTTGATGTTCTCAAACTTTTTCAATCTTCACACAATACATGAGCGTGAGCCATGGGCATAGCACTATAGGTGGAATAGAATGGTGGTTGTGGAGAAGACAAAAAGGAGAAGACAGTCTCACATCAACTAGGTGTATCAACGGGCTATGTAGTTGCCCATCAATAGATATCAATGTGAGTGAGTAGGGATTGTCATGCAACGGATGCACTAGAGCTATAAGTGTATGAAAGCTCAGAGAGAAACTAAGTGGGTGTGCATCCAACTCGCTTGCTCACGAAGACCTAGGGCAATTTGAGGAAGCCCATCATTGGAATATACAAGCCAAATTCTATAATGAAAATTCCCACTAGTATATGAAAGTGACAACATAGGAGACTCTCTATCATGAAGATCATCGTGCTACTTTGAAGCACAAGTGTGGTAAAAGGATAGTAGCATTGCCCCTTCTCTCTTTTTCTCTCATTTTCTTATTTGGGCCTTTTCTCTTTTTTTATGGCCTCTTTTTTTCTTTTATTTTTTTTATTTTTCGTTCGGAGTCTCATCTCGACTTGTGGGGGAATCATAGTCTCCATCATCCTTTCCTCACTGGGACAATGCTCTAAAAATGAAGATCATCACACTTTTATTTAGTTACAACTCAAGAATTACAACTCGATACTTAGAACAAAATATGACTCTATATGAATGCCTCCGGTAGTGTACCGGGATGTGCAATGAATCAAGAGTGACATGTATGAAAGAATTATGAAGGTGGCTTTGCCACAAATACGATGTCAACTACATGATCATGCAAGGCAATATGACAATGATGGAGCGTGTCATAATAAACGGAACGGTGGAAAGTTGCATGGCAATATATCTTGGAATGGCTATGGAAATGCCACAATAGGTAGGTATGGTGGCTGTTTTGAGGAAGGTAATGGTGGGTGTTATGGTACCGGCGAAAGTTGCGCGGCACAAGAGAGGCTAGCAATGGTGGAAGGGTGAGAGTGCGTATAATCCATGGACTCAACATTAGTCATAAAGAACTCACATACTTATTGCAAAAATCTATGGAGTCCAATAATACTTCAAGCATACTAACAAAGCAATCATGTCTTCTCAAAATAACATGGCCAAAGCAAGCTATCCCTACAAAATCATATAGTCTCTCTGTGCTCTATCTTCATCACACAAAATATTTAAATCATGCACAACCCCGATGACAAGCCAAGCATTGTTTCATACTTTTGATGTTCTCAAACTTTTTCAATCTTCACACACATGAGCGTGAGCCATGGGCATGGCACTATAGGTGGAATAGAATGGTGGTTGTGGAGAAGACAAAAAGGAGAAGACAGTCTCACATCAACTAGGTGTATCAACGGGCTATGTAGTTGCCCATCAATAGATATCAATGTGAGTGAGTAGGGATTGTCATGCAATGGATGCACTAGAGCTATAAGTGTATGAAAGCTCAGAGAGAAACTAAGTGGGTGTGCATCCAACTCGCTTGCTCACGAAGACCTAGGGCAATTTGAGGAAGCCCATCATTGGAATATACAAGCCAAATTCTATAATGAAAATTCCCACTAGTATATGAAAGTGACAACATAGGAGACTCTCTATCATGAAGATCATCGTGCTACTTTGAAGCACAAGTGTGGTAAAAGGATAGTAGCATTGCCCCTTCTCTCTTTTTCTCTCATTTTCTTATTTGGGCCTTTTCTCTTTTTTTATGGCCTCTTTTTTTCTTTTATTTTTTTTATTTTTCGTTCGGAGTCTCATCTCGACTTGTGGGGGAATCATAGTCTCCATCATCCTTTCCTCACTGGGACAATGCTCTAAAAATGAAGATCATCACACTTTTATTTAGTTACAACTCAAGAATTAGAACTCGATACTTAGAACAAAATATGACTCTATATGAATGCCTCCGGTAGTGTATCGGGATGTGCAATGAATCAAGAGTGACATGTATGAAAGAATTATGAAGGTGGCTTCGCCACAAATACGATGTCAACTACATGATCATGCAAGGCAATATGATAATGATGGAGCGTGTCATAATAAACGGAACGGTGGAAAGTTGCATGGCAATATATCTCGGAATGGCTATGGAAATGCCACAATAGGTAGGTATGGTGGCTGTTTTGAGGAAGGTAATGGTGGGTGTTATGGTACCGGCGAAAGTTGCGCGGCACAAGAGAGGCTAGCAATGGTGGAAGGGTGAGAGTGCGTATAATCCATGGACTCAACATTAGTCATAAAGAACTCACATACTTATTGCAAAAATCTATTAGTTGTCAAAATGAAGTACTACACGCATGCTCCTAGGGGGATAGATTGGTAGGAAAAGACCATCGCTCGTCCCCGACCGCCACTCATAAGGAAGACAATCAAAAAAGAAATCATGCTCCGACTTCATCACATAACGGTTCACCATACGTGCATGCTACGGGAATCACAAACTTCAACACAAGTACCTCTCAAATTCACAACTACTCACTAGCATGACTCTAATATTACCATCCTCATATCTTAAAACAATCATAAGGAATCAAACTTCTCATAGAATTAAATGCACTTTATATGAAAGTTTTTATTATATCCCTCTTGGATGCCCATCATATTAGGACTAAATTCACAACCAAAGCAAATTACCATGCTGTTCTAAATACTCTCAAAATAATATAAGTGAAGCATGAGAGTTCATATATTTCTTCAAAATAAAACTACCGTCCTGCTCTAAAAGATATAAGTGAAGCACTAGAGCAAACGACAAACTACTCCAAAAGATATAAGTGAAGATCAATGAGTAGTCGAATAATTATGTAACTATGTGAAGACTCCCTAACATTTAAGAATTTCATATCTTGAGTACTTTATTCAAACAACAAGCGAAACAAAATAAAATGACATTGCAAGGATAGCACATATCATGTGAAGAAGCAAAAACTTAGGCTCAACCGAGGCTAACCAATAATTGTTGATGAAGAAAGGTGGGATGCCTACCAGGGCATCCCCAAGCTTAGATGCTTGAGACTTATTGAAATATTAATTAGGGATGCCTTGAGCTTTTGCGTCTCCTTAATTCCTCTCATATCATAGTTTCCTGGAATCCTAAAAACTTCATGCACACAAAACTCAACAAGAACTCGTGAGATAAGTTAGTATAAATCCATGCAAAACCTTATCATTCTCTACTGTAGAAAATCACTAAAATTATTATTTGATATTGCATACTAAATGTCTCTGCATATTTAATACTCCTATCCTCAAATAGAATCATCAAACAAGCAAACATATGCAAGCAATGCAAACATAACAACAATCTGTCTAAACAGGACAGTTTGTAAAAAATCAGAAGGAAGCTTTCGGGACGAAGCGCCGCCGACCTTGTGGGCCCCCTGGCAGGCCTCCGGTGCCCATCTTTGGCTATATGGTGTGTTTTGACCTGGAAAAAAATCAGAAGGAAGCTTTCGGGACGAAGCGCCGCCGTCTCGAGGCGGAACCTGGGCAGAACCGATCTAGGGCTCCGGCAAAACTGTTTCGCGGGGGGAAACATCCCTCTGGGAGGGGGAAATCGAAGCCATCGTCATCACCAACGATCCTCTCATCGAGAGGGGGTCAATCTCCATCAACATCTTCACCAGCACCATATCCTCTCAAACCCTAGTTCATCTCTTTTATTCGATCTTGGTCCCAAAACCTCAGATTGGTACCCGTGGGTTGCTAGTAGTGTTGATTACTCCTTGTAGTTGATGCTAGTTGGTTTATCCGGTGGAAGATTATATTTTCATATCCTTAATGATAATTAATACTGCTCTGATCTTGATCATAAATATGCTTTGAGAGTAGTTACGTTTGTTCCTGAGGACATGGGAGAAGTCTTGTTATAAGTAATCATGTGAATTTGGTATTCGTTCGATATTTTGATGAGATGTATGTTATCTTTCCTCTAGTGGTGTTATGTGAACGTTGACTACATGACACTTCATTATTTGGGCCTAGGGGAAGGCATTGGGAAGTAATAATTAGATTATGGGTTGCTAGAGTAACAGAAGCTTAAACCCTAGTTTATGCGTTGCTTCGTAAGGGGCTGATTTGGATCCATATGTTTCATGCAATGGTTTGGTTTACCTTAATACTTCTTTCGTAGTTGCGGATGCTTGCGAGAGGGGTTAATCATAAGTGGGAGGCTTGTCCAAGGAAGGGCAGCACCGAAGCACCGGTCCACCCACATATCAAATTATCAAAGTAACGAACGCGAATCATATAAGCATGATGAAAACTAACTTGACAACAATTCCCATTTGTCCTCGGGAGTGCTTTGCTTTATATAAGAGTTCGTCCAGGCTTGTCCTTTGCTACAAAAAGGATTGGGCCACCTTGCTGCACCTTAGTTACTTTATTTACTTGTTACCCATTAACAAATTATCTTATCACAAAACTATCTGTTACCGATAATTTCAGTGCTTGGAGAGAATACCTTGCTGAAAACCACTTGTCATTTCCTTCTGCTCCTCGTTGGGTTCGACACTCTTACTTATCAAAAGGACTACGATAGATCCCCTATACTTGTGGGTCATCAATACTCTTTTCTGGCGCCTTTGCTGGGGAGTGAAGCGCATATGGTAAGTAGAATTTGGTAAGTAAACATTTATATAGTGTGCTGAAATTTATTGTCACTTGTTACTATGGAAAATAATCCTTTGAGGGGCTTGTTCGGGGTATCTTACCTCGACCGGAAGAGCAAAGAGTTGCTACTCACCTACTGAAAATATTTATTATGAAATTCCTTCGGGTATGATAGAGAAACTGCTAGCTAATCCTTATGCAGGAGATGGAAAATTACATCCTGATATGCACCTAATCTATGTGGATGAAGTTTGTGGATTATTTAAGCTTGCAGGTATGCCCGAGGATGTTGTCAAGAAGAAAGTATTCCCTTTATCTTTGAAGGGAAAGGCATTGATATGGTATAGGCTATTGGATGATATTGGATCATGGAACTACAACCGATTGAAATTGGAATTTCATCACAAGTTTTATCCTATGCATCTGGTTCATCGTGATCGGAATTGTATATATAATTTTTGGCCCCGTGAAGGAGAAAGTATCGCTCAAGCTTGGGGGAGGCTTAATTCAATGTTATATTCATCCCCAATCACGAGCTCTCAAGAGAAATTATTATTCAAAATTTTTATGCTTGGCTTTTTCATAATGATAGATCCATGCTCGATACTTCTTATACTGGTTCCTATATGAAGAAGGATATTGAATTAAAATGGGATTTATTGGAAAGAATTAAACGCAACTCTAAATATTGGGAACTCAATGAAGGTAAAGAGTCAGGTATAAACCTTGAGTTTGATTGTGTTAAATCTTTTATGGATACTGATGATTTTCGTGATTTTAGCACTAAATATGGACTTGACTCTGAGATAGTAGCTTCTTTTTGTGAATCTTTTACTACTCATGTTGATCTCCCTAAGGAGAAGTGGTTTAAATATCATCCTCCCATTGAAGTTAAAGGAGTAGAACCTATTAAAGTTGAAGAAGAAACTATTATTTATAATGTTGATCCCGTTGTTCCTACCGCTTATATTGAGAAACCACCTTTCCCTGTGAGAATAAAGGATCATGCTAAAGCTTCAACTGTGGTAAAAAAGTAATATTAGAGCACACAAACCCTCTGAACAAATTAAAGTTGAACCTAGTATTGCTATGGTTAAAGATCTCTTGGTTGATAATATTGATGGGCATGTTATTTATTTCTGTGATGAAGCTGCTAGGATTGCTAAACCTGATATGAAAGATAAACATAGACATGTTGTTGGAATGCCTGTTGTTTCTGTTAAAATAGGAGATCATTGTTACCACGGCTTATGTGATGTGGTTGCTAGTGTGAGTGAAATTCCTTATACCTTATATAAAGAAATTATGGATGGCATTGCACCTACTGAGATAGAAGATATTGATGTTACTATTAAACTTGCTAATAGAGATACTATATCACCAATTGGGATTGTTAGAGATGTTGAAGTCTTGTGTGGGAAGATAAAATATCCTACTGATTTTCTTGTTCTTGCTTCCCCATAAGATAATTTTTGCCCATTATATTTGGTAGACCCTTCTTGAATACTGTTACTGCTAATTAATATAGACTGTGAGAAAGATATTGTTACTGTTGGTTTAGGGGATATGTCTCATGATTTTAATTTCTCTAAATTTCATAGATAACCCCATGATAAAGAATTGCCTAACAAGGATGAAATTATTGATCTTGCTTCTATTGCCGTGCCTCCTAATGATCCTCAAGAACAATATTTGCTTGACCATGAAAATGATATGTATATGAATGAAAGAAGGGAAATAGATTAAGTATTCCTTAATCAAGGACCTATTTTGAAACACAATTTTCCTGTTGAAATCCTTGGAGATCCTCCACCCAAGGGTGATCTAGTGTTTGAGCTTAAACAATTACCTGATACTCTGAAATATGCTTATCTTGATGAAAAGAAGATATATCCTATTATTATTAGTGCTAACATTTCAGAGCATGAAGAAAAGAAATTATTGAAAACTCTGAAGAAGCACCGTGCCGCTATTGGATATACTCTTGATGATCTTAAGGGCATTAGTCACACTCTATGTTAGCACAAAATTAAAATGGAGAAAGATGCTAAACCAGTTGTTGATCATCAACGACGGTTAAATCCTAAGATGAAGGAAGTGGTCAGAACTGAAATATATATTAAAGCTTGTAGAAGCAGGTATAATTTATCCTATAGCTAGTAGTAGATGGGTAAGCCCTGTCCATTCTGTCCCTAAGAAGGGAGGTATTACTGTTGTTCCTAATGATAAGAATGAATTGATTCCACAAAGAATTGTTACATGTTATAGAATGGTAATTGATTTTCGCAAATTAAATAAAGCTACTAGAAAAGATCATTACCCTCTACCTTTTAT
Source organism: Triticum aestivum (assembly GCF_018294505.1). Classification (NCBI taxonomy): domain Eukaryota; kingdom Viridiplantae; phylum Streptophyta; class Magnoliopsida; order Poales; family Poaceae; genus Triticum; species Triticum aestivum. The sequence continues at coordinate 277,130,736 of NC_057811.1, forward strand.
TGATCAAATGCTAGAAAGATTATCCAAGCATACACATTTTTGCTTTCTAGATGGTTATTCTGGTTTCTCTCAAAAACCTATGTTAAAAGATGATCAGGAGAAGACCACTTTTACTTGCCCTTTCGGTACCTTTGCTTATAGACATATGCCTTTTGGACACATGTCAGTTCCTTAGTGACCCAGGATCATTTCGGACAAATCAGGTCGGGTTGCCTCCTGGCTATAAATAGCCCACCCCCTACACCATAAATTGGTGGCTGCTCAGAGTTAGTGCATGACTTTTATAGTTTGAGAGCAACCCACCTCCGAAGCATTTGAGAGAAAGATCCTTGCGAGGACAAAGCCCAGAACACGCAGAGCCAAAGAGTGCCAGGCATCACTGAAGTCTTTCTGTCCGCGTGACCTGAAGACTTGTTACACTTGAGGACTGTGAATCCTCCAGCCGGTTAGGCATCGCGTTCTGAGCATCCAAGAGCCATTTGTGGATTGCCAGTGAACAAAGTCTGTGAAGGTTTGGAAGTCTACCTTGAAGTATTACCAGAGTGATTGGGCGAGGACTGGGTATCCTTAGCTCAAGGGGAATAAGGTGAAGATGTGGTCTTCTGAGTTAAATCTCAACCTCCCTAACCAGACGTATAGTTGTCACAGCAACTGGAACTGGTCTACCAAATCCTTGTCTTCTCCAAGCAACTGGTTCCATCCTTCACTTCCCTTCCCTTTACAGTTTGTCTTCGTGAAGTCATTGCTTGCCTGTCTGATCTGATTGACTTCACTGTGTGAAGACTGTCTGTTGTTTGGCTTCATACTGTCTTCCATCTTGATCCGTACTACCTAGCTGCTGATAGTCTTCGTGCTTTCACACCATTGCTTACTTGACTATGGCCTGTTTAGTGTAGTCTACCTTCCGCTGCATACCTATAGGTTCATTTCTACTGTTTGTCTTCAAAGACCTCGTGTTTTGAAGACTTTTGTAAAAATCGCCTATTCACCCCCCCTCTAGTCGATAACTAGCACTTTCAATTGGTATCAGAGCAAGGTTCTCCCTTGTTCTGTGTGATTCGGTTTAACCACCTGGAGTTTTAGCTATGTCGACTACAGGGATAATCAATGTCTCCGCTGCGTGCCCCGTTTTCGATGGCACTGATTACCCCTACTGGAAGAATAAGATGCGTATACATCTTGAATCCATTGACGTCGACCTCTGGTATGTCGTCAAGAATGGCGTTCCCAGGGTCGGTGAAGGTATCACTGCTGCTGAAGTCAAGAGGTTCATTCAACTGGATTCAACTGTCAAGAACATCATCTATGGTCATCCGACCAAAGGACAATACAACCGTGTGAGTGCACTGGAAACTGCGAAGCTAGTCTGGGACTGGCTCTCCAAGGTCAATGAAGGCGTCTCAACTCAGAGAGACTCAAGGATTGATGTTCTTCACAACCTCTTCAACCGCTTCAAGAGAAATGACAATGAGAATGTCCAGCTCACGTTTGATCGCTTCACTGATATCACAAATGAGCTTCGAGCACTTGGCGCCACTGAGATCACCAAGCACGAAATCGTCAGGAAGCTTCTGAGATCACTTGACAGCTCATTCGACACCCTGGCCCTGATGATTCAAGAACGTCCTGACTTCAAGACTCTCGATCTGTCTGACATACTTGAGAGGCTCAACACACATGAGTTCCAGTTATGTGAGAAGAGAGACATCTATGGCCCCAACTATGGCCGAACTCGCGCTTTGAAGGCAAAGGTTGTTTCCTCATCTAAAGAAGAATCTGACTGCAGTTCTAGGGATCCTGAAGACATTGGAAAGGAGCTAGCTATGCTCATGAAGAAGTTCCAGAAGTTCTCCAAGAAGAAAGGTTTCGGAAAGTCTTCAAGATCCAGCTCAAGAAATGGTGAAGCTTCTACTCGTGACCACAAGAAGAGAACATGCCACAAGTGCAAGAAACCTGGTCACTACATCTCTGAGTGTCCTTAATGTGACAATGATACCAAGAAGAAGAAGAAGAGCAAGGAATATGATTCTGATGACAAGAAGAAGAAGAATCCTCAAAGTATTCTTCAAAGTCTTCATCAAAGTCTTCATCTCACAAGAAGAGCTCATCGAGCAAGTCTCGTGCATTTGTTGGCAAGGAGATGGATTCAATGGAGGAGTCTGCTTCTGAGGAGGCGGAGGTGGAGTCTGAGGAGGAGTCCGATTCAGGCATGGCTAGCCTGGCTCTGGCTTCAGCGTATGTCGCCAAGTCCATCTTCAACACCGAAGATAATGGCCTTGTCCCCAATGCTGATGATGAGGATGACTCTGCTCCTACCTACTGCTTCATGGCACGTGGTGCCAAGGTAAACTCACGCGATGCTTACTTTCAAACATCCAGTGAAGATGACTCTAAATGTGAATCTAAACCTAGCTACAAAACACTTGCTAAAATTGCAACTGAACAACAAACTGCTATGGAACATATTCAAAAGTTGCTAGACAAAAGCAATGATCTGTTGGACACGGAAATGACTCGAACTCAGTCCTTAATTGAAGACATCAAAAATCTTCACGTTAAGTACGAAGAAGTTGAAAGTTGTCATAAAACACTCTCAACTACTCATGAGAAGCTTTCCTATGATTATCTTCAAAGGAAGCAAGAACTTGAGAACTTGAGAGCGACTCATGAAGATCTTCAAAAGGAGAACGAGTCACTCCGCGCTCAACAGATCAGTTCCACTCAGGAAGGTTTTGAGCCACCATGTCTAAAATGTCTTGAGCGTGATAATGCTGTCTCTATTGCTGAATGTTCTACTACTGCTACTGTTGCAATATCTTCAACTGATAATGTGGTAACAAACCCCTCTACTGAGGATACCACTACTATTGCTGATGAGAATGCCAGGTTGAAGACATTGCTTGAAACAGGAATGTACAAAAGTCTCAAAGGGCATCAGACATTATGTGATGTCCTCAAGAAACAGATTCTGGACCGAAACCCTAGGAAAGAGGGTGTTGGGTTCGAGACGAAAATGAATGTTAACGGTTCATACTGGAAGCGTGAGCAGTACCCCAAGACCACATGGGTTGCTGCAAAGGGACCTTCAGTGGATCCATCTACCTTATCTGGCTTCACTTGTGCTAACCCTATTTTTATTGATGATTCCTTTGATGCAAACTATAAACTGTTTAAGAATCAGAATGGTGAAGTGTTTGCCAGGTATATTGGTACTAACTGCAGGAATGGACCACCTTTGAAGAAGATCTGGGTGCCCAAAAGTTGTCTTGAGAAGCTTCCTATGAATGTCATCATGACACCACCTGGGAAGAAGACAAACCCCAGACCAAAGGCTTCCTATGGTCCAAAGGCTTCATACAGACAGAGGACTCATCCGAGTCACCCTAACGCCAATGTTTTGCAGGGAAACCATACTCAGACTTATGAATATGAGCATGTTTCGTCAAACCGCTATGTTCATAAGACCAAGAATTTTTCTCCTTATTCTTATGAGTATTGTTCACCTCCTGCAAGTCTATTTGCTAGGGCTCCAAAGCCAAAGTTCTCAGATTTTGCACTTAGACTCATTGCTTCTAAGCCACCCCTGAAGATGTGGGTGGTCAAGAAAAATTAACTCTCTTTTGCAGGGATAGGTCTCCAGCCGGAAATCAAAGGCTTCTGATGCTTATGCTGGGGACCTAAAACATCTTGTGGGACGCAAGATAAAATGTCCAAATGGTCTTACTATGTATTTCGTCCTAGGATTTCTTGATAAACATCCTATCTACCCTAACCAGGATCTGAACTTTGATAATATGCTTGTTTTTCAAATGTTTATGCTTCACGTTTCCCTTGGTGAAGCCTATCCCCCAAACTGCACTGTAGGGTACGACACCAAAGGCTTGTGAGTGGATCATGGACAGTGGATGCACTAACCACATGACTAATGATCGAAGTCTTCTTATGGATTCAACCCTACGTCCGTTTGATAAAAGTCACATCACATTTCTTACACTGGTAAAAGCAAGGTATTGGGCCTAGGTAGAGTTGCAATCTCAAAGGATCAGCACATGGATAAAGTAATGCTTGTTGAATCCCTTGGTTTCAACTTAATGTCTGTCTCAATGCTTTGTGACTTGAACATGATTGTGATATTTGGAAAATATCATTGCCTTGTGCTTATGGAATTTGACAAATCTCTAGTCTTTGAAGGGTATCGAAAGGATGATCTGTACATGGTAGATTTCTCAGCAGGACCACAGTTGGCCGTATGTCTTCTAGCAAAAGCTTCAGAGTGCTGGCGCTGGCATCGAAGGCTAGGGCATGCGGGCATGAGGAACCTGTACACTCTCGCAAAGAAGAAGTATGTCATAGGCATCGAGGGCGTCAAGTTCAAGAAGGATCATCTGTGCGATGCCTGCGAAGCTGGAATGATGACTCGGGCCAAGCATCCCTCGAAGACAATCATGACGATGACATGTCCCTTCGAGCTGCTTCACATGGACTTATTTGGCCATACTCACTACTCTACTCGCACTACCACTACTTGCCTCTATGGCTTCGTCATATTTGATGATTACTCAAGATATACATGGCTACACATAATCCTCTACAAGACTAAAGTGCAGGATGTCTTCAAACGATTTGCCAATCATGCCATGACCAACTATGGTATCAAGATCAAGCACATTCGAAGTGACAACGGCACAGAATTCAAGAACACCGGCCTCAACACTTATCTTGATACATTAGGCATCACACATGAGTTCTCGGCTCCATACACACCTCAGCAGAATGGCATCGTGGAGCGCAAGAACAGAGCCCTCATTGAGATGGCACGGACGATGCTTGATGAGTACAAGACTTCAAGGAAGCTTTGGCATGAAGCTATTGATACTGCATGCCACATCATCAACCATGTTTATCTTCACAAGTTCTTAAAGAAGACATCATATGAGCTCCTGACTGGTAAGAAGCCAAATGTCAGCTATTTCAGAGTATTTGGTGCTAGGTGCTGGATAAAGGATCCACATCACACTTCAAAATTTGCACCGAAAGCACATGAATGTTTTATGCTTGGCTACGGAAAGGATTCACACTCCTACAGAGTCTTCAACCTCTTTCACTATAAAGTGGTTGAAACTGTGGATGTGCGGTTTGATGAGACTAACGGCTCGCAAAGAGAGCACCTGCCAAATGTGCTAGATGAAGCCTCACCAAGTGAATCTATCAAGCTTCTGGGTACTGGAGAAATCATACCTTCGGAGCCACTACTCAGCCTAAAGCCCATGCTGAAGATGAAGACAATGATCAGCAAGGGCAAAATCTTCGTCCAGTTCATCCTCGTGTTGCAAATGAAGTACAGATTGAGAAGATAATTGATATATCAATGCACCTGGTCCACTCACTCGTTCAAGAGCAACACAACTAGCTAATTTCTGTGGGCACTTCGCATTTGTATCTATATCTAAACCCAAGAAAGTTGATGAAGCCTTCATCGAACCTGAATGGATTCAAGCCATGCAAGAAGAGCTTCAATAGTTCGAGCTGAACAATGTTTGTGAGCTAGTGAAGCATCCTGATCCTCGCAAGCACAATATCATTGGCACCAAATGGATATATCGCAACAAACGAGATGAGCATGGTCAAGTTGTCAGAAACAAAGCTCGTCTCGTTGCTCAAGGTTACACTCAAGTTGAAGGGATTGACTTCGATGAAACATTTGCTCCTGTGGCTAGGCTTGAAGATATTCGCATTCTCCTGGCCTATGCCAACCACAACAACATTCTTTTGTACCAAATGGATGCAAAGAGTGCCTTTCTCAACGGCAAAATTGAAGAAGTGTATGTTGCTCAACCACCTGGCTTTGAAGACCCAAAGCGTCCTGACATGGTATACAAGCTCAACAAGGCACTGTATGGCCTCAAACAAGCACCTCACGCTTGGTATGATACACTCAAAGACTTCCTGAAGAGCAAAGGCTTCAAACCTGGTTCTCTAGATCCCACTCTCTTCACGAAGACATATGATGGAGAACTGTTTGTATGCCAAATCTACGTGGATGGCATTATCTTCGGCCGCACTGACAAGAGATACAGTGATGAGTTTGGGCATATGATGCAAGAGAAATATCAGATGTCCATGATGGGTGAGCTGAAATTCTTCCTTGGTCTTCAAATCCGTCAGCAGAGCAATGACATATTCATTTCACAAGAAAAATATCTCAAAGATTGCCTGAAGAAGTTTGGAATGCAAGACTGCAAAGGGTACACGACGCCAATGCCAGCCAAAGGTCAATTGGGTCCCGACGATAATGGTAAAGAGTTCGATCAAAAGGTATACCGCTCCATGATTGGTTCTTTAGTCTACTTATGTGCATCTAGGCAAGATATAATGCTTAGCGTTTGCATGTGTGCCCGATTCGAAGCGGCATCAAAGGAATCGCATCACTTAGCAGTGAAGCGAATTCTTCTATATTTGGCTTACACCCCAACACTAGGATTATGGTATCCAAAGGGCTCAGAGTTTGATCTAGTTGGATTCTCGGATGCTGATTATGCTGGTGACAAGCTTGATCGCAAGTCCACATCAGGAACATGTCACTTTCTTGGATGATCTCTTGTCTGTTGGTCTTCAAAGAAGCAGAACTGTGTATCCCTCTCTACTGCTGAATCTGAATACATTGCTGCTGGATCTTGCTGCGCTCAGCTTCTATAGATGAAGCAAACTGTCAAGGACTATGACATCCACCTGAAGCATGTGCCACTCTACTGCGATAATGAAAGCACCATCAAGATTGCCAAAAAGCCAGTTCAACACTCGAAGACAAAGCACATTCAGATCCATCATCACTTTCTCAGAGATCATGTCATGAAGGAAGATATTGATATCATTCACGTCAACACTGAAGAGCAATTGGCAGATATCTTCACAAAGCCCTTGGATGAGAAAAGGTTTTGCAAGTTGCGGTGTGAGCTAAATATCTTAGAATTCTCAAATGTCCTATGATTGGACACACATGCTGATGCTGATGCATGTTGATGACTTAGATGTGCAACACACGAAGTAACGTTTATCTTCAATCAATGAAGACATACACTCTAAGTGTGAATACATTAACGTGGAATTTGACTTCGGAGCGCCACGATAATTGTGCGCCGTGTCTGGGTCTAATACTTCCTATACGATGGGTAATGCCACCACCAAACTTACTCAAAGATTTTCTTTTGGCGTCATGGTTGCATTATCTTGGCATTTGGTTTGTCTTCAACATTGATTTATCTTCATGGTTTATCTTCGCAATGTTGATTTAGTCCTTTGATATATATATATATATATATATATATATGTATATGTATATATATATGGTGTTCTGTCCTCTACAACATTCACTTATAGCTATGTTTTCGAACTTGCCATTTTTCTGAACTAACTGAATGTGATCGGACCCTAACCCCTTCTGTGCTTCTTCCTCAAACTCTATCTATCTAAGTCATATGCGTTCTGGTGAAACTTGTCGAATGTCTTCACTGCATCCTTGTCAGCTGAAGATACAGAGACACACATTTAAAACTGCTTTCAATGATATATCTCTTTTGCCTAAATCCTGGAGAAGCCGAAACGACCAACCGACAAACCAGGCATGCGTGGGAACATGGAACAAATTTCAATGAGTTGCATGCATGCCACATGTCCATCAGATGTGAACCGCCAGGGGCACCTGCGTAATTACACTATGCAGCCCTCTACCTTATAAATATCCACACCGCACGGTCATTATCTTTTCTTCCACCTCGCCAGCTCGCTCAAACCCTAGCGCCTCCGCTAGCTCGCGTCGACGCCGAAGACAAAGCTCTTAGCTGCCGCGACTTCTTTGAAGCCGTCCTCACGCCGGCCGTGGACCTCGTCCTCTCCGCCGCCACCGTAGGTGTCTTCCAACGCCAAGTTAGGGCACGGGAGATTGCACTGCTCGACCTCTTTCTCTGCCTTGTCTAGCAGTTCATCGGCGGTATTAAATCTCACTTTTTACTATCTTTTTCATCCGTCAGATCCATCCACTTTAACCAAAAGTGGTTTCTATACTTCCAAATCTGGATCTGTCTTTGTCTGCATATCATATCATGCAAAGGATATTCACTTATGCTTCATAACTAGTTAGATTCCTCACTTGTACTTATTCATGGATTCGTACAAATCTGGAACCAACTCTCTTCAAATAAGTGAATGTCTTCGCTCTATGAGGTCAATGTCTTCAAACTAATTTATCTTCAAAATCTTCTGAGAATGCATATGACCTCTTCCCCTTCCCTCGCATCTCTAATGCTGTCACAGGTACATGTCCGTGGGAGAATCCCTTGGTTCTCATAGTCTGCACTCATTTGTAGAGTTCTTACAGCATCATATTCACTCTCCCGAAGCCAGTTCTTTTCTAACCAGTAGACGGAAGCCTTTCACCGTTCTGAAGCCTATCTGCTTGAATATCATGGCCATAGAGAAGTCTGCTAGGAAAGGTGGTAGTCAGCGCCGAGGCAATACTACTGCTCTCGATCTGCCTCCGGATCTGTATGAGATGTACAAGACTGATCCCGAGGAAAACTACAATCAGCGCAAGACCCGAATCCAATGGATTCAAAGATATTGGGCAGAACATTGGTTCAAGTACAACTTCGTCACTGCTGAATATGCCGAGAAGAACGCCATCAAGCGCCCATGGGGTGATATTCTGTACAAGAATCTGCAGCAAAAGTTGAAGCCTAAAGCTATTGCTCAAGGTTTCTATCCGTGCATGGTCCGAGGACCAAAGCCTGAGAATGCCGACCATCATCCTTATTATGGTGTCGTGATGACAATCTATTCAAGCGCAACTACCAGTTTGCAAAGGAGTCAGCTGCGAAGAACAAGAGGGATTTTTGACTCAACTTCAACCTTGGCCCGTCTGCTCCAAGACAGGATGGCACTTGCGATGCCAATCCCAACGTCATCGGGCCCTTCACTAGCTTCGATGGGCTCCTCTCCCACATTGCTGCTCAAAGGGCCACAACAGAGCAATCAGCTGATGACGCAGTCTCCGAAGATGCTCCTCCACCACCGAAGCAGAAGAAGAAGAAGATGATGAAGAAGAAGACAAAAGCTTCAAAGCCCTCTACTACACCAACTGCTTCAACTATGAAGCCATTGAAGACTGCACCTCCAGAACCGAGTGTGCAGTCTGAATATTTGTCTCGTGTCTCCAAGAAGACCAAGAAGCCCAAGAAGATTTCTGGGCATGAACTGACTCCTGCTGCTGTACTGCGCAACGAAGAAGACACCATTGATCTATTAAGTGATGATGATCTTGGTGATGAAGCTCTTGAGATGCTAATCAAGAGCAAGCAAGATGCGGAGATCTTCAATGATCTGCCCCTCTTTGATGTTGATATTCTGAAAAATTTCATCGATGAATGGTTTGATGACCAGAGCATCAGTATTGATGACCTTCAGCTGCCCGTGGACATAAGCGTCACGTTTCACGGAGCCATTGCCAATGAATTGGCCTTGGCTCAGAAAATCATCGAGCTCAAGAACAAGATAGATCATGAGAAGGCGCATTTCAAGAAGAACATGGCCAAGCTTAGTGTGGCTTATGTTCAAATCTTCAAGAAGATGCTGCATGACCTTAAGGAAGAATTCCACAAGAAGCGGGAAGAAGCCAAAGGCTCACGCGAGCACATGAAGTACTATGCTCAGAAATGTGTTCAAGCCCACAATGAAGATGAACAGCAAAAGGCTCTTCGGCATCCTGGCACCGACCCCATGATGGCTGCCAAACAAAAGAAGAAGTCTGCTGCGGCCCAATCCGAAGCTCAACGACAGGAAGTACCTAGCATTGTCTTCCCTGCCAGCATGACAGGCTCGAAGCCAAAGGTTCCCTCAGCAGCTTCAGAAATGAAGAAGACACGGCAAGCCGAGGCCGATTTCAGAAAGAGGAAGCTCAAGGACACTTTAGATGATGCTCCCTCCAAGAAGAAATTGAAGACCAAGGCTTCAAAGTCTTCAAAGAAAGAGCGTCCTGCTGCCACAGAGCCCCTCCATGTTGAACCCATTTCAGTCGCTCTTCCTGCCTCAACCAACCAAGAGCATCGTCTTGTGATCCATGAGCCTGCTTCCATAGAGGCTCATGCAAGTGAAGATGTTCCATCTGCTGATCCTAACACAACTGAAGACATTGGTCACGAAGACAATGTAGATGATGATGTAGTTCTTCCTCAGCTCGAGCCCCAGTCAGTATCATCGCTTGCTCTCACGAGCAGTGAACTCATTAGCATTGGTCGTCCATTGATGCCAATCACCCAAGATGACTCATGGGTCGAGCGCCAACAACAATACACCCCAGTACAAGATGATACACCACATACTCCCCCTGCTCGAGTTACGTCTTCAGTCCTTGATGATGAAGACTACATGGAACAAATCACTCCTTCTCCAAAGGTGCCGCCAGCGTTCCGCGGGCTTCGCAAGGGCCTCCGGCCACAAGTCTCCATGTCCACCATTCCAGAAGGAGAAGCGCAACACACTAGCTCAGTAGCACATCAAGTGTTTTCTGAAGCCAGTCCTTCTGCGACTGCCTCAGAGTCTGAAGCCAAGACTGCTGAAGACATTCCGGCTGCATCAGCCGAAGAAGAAAGAGAAGAAGAAAGAGAAGCCACACCCCCAGCAAGTGATCAAGTCATTCTCAAGGAGAATGTGATTATGCCCGACCCTCCAGTCCTTGAACAGACGGAGGTTGAAAACACTGAGGCTGCCACCAACAATGCCACTAAAAACAATGACTCTGTCATGGCTGAAGACAATATGGAGCCTGAAGCTACTGTGAATGCTGAAGCCACTGTGACGCCTATCATCTCGGATGGCGCCGTTCCTCCTCCAAGGACTCACACCATGGAACATGCATTCAATCGTGAAGGTCAGCTTGTCACTGTTAGATGGCCAATTATGGTTCCACCTACTGCTCCCGGGCCACAATATGATTACCATGTGGAGGAGAGGCCTCAAGTTTAGAAGCCCAAACCTAGGCTGCCAAGGCTTCCAAGTGCTGTAACTACACAAGGTTCTTTCAGCGTGCACAGCTTCAGAGAGGACAACACTTTCTTTGACAGTGCCAAGAATCCTTACACGAAGCCTAAGATATCCTCAGATAGATTCTAGAGCCATCAGCAGCGAAGCTACTACTCATGCATCCTGTACAACCAAGAGCAGATCTTTCCACACATGCGTCTGGATTGTGAAGCTATAGCTGGGCTACCATGTCTAGAAGAAGCTCTTGACTACCTCAGAGATGTTGGTCTTCTGCCTTTTGTGACTGACAAAGAACACTGGAATGAAAAGCTTCTGCTGTAGTTCTATGCCACCCTCCATATTCGCGGCTACAACAGGGATCCGAAGACTTGGATCCTTGAGTGGATGACAGGTGATGTACATCATGAAGCCAAAGCTCAAGACATCATCGAGCTTACTTCCCTGCCCACTCCAGGTGAGTTATATGAATCTGGTTGTCAGCTCAATAGGGATGAGCTGCAGATCATTTTTCAGAGGCCAGAGCCAAATATGAGCTAGATGCTTAGCATGATGAAGCCATTGCCACAAGATGCTGAGAACCCAAAGGAGTTCCTTGTGAAGGACCTTGAGTACTTTCCACGCACAGTGTATCATATTCTGAGGCGTACTCTATGACCCATCAAGGGACATTCTTCTGAAGCTAAACTTGAAGGCGCCATGAAGACTTTGGTATTCTATGTCATCAATGGCATCATATTCACACTCAGGATTTCTTGATAGGCAACTTGCTGCTTCTGGGATTGATTTGTTTGGCCTGAAGTTCTATGCTCCATGGGTGATGCGCTTGATTAAGCTTCATTCCACCATTGACTATCAGCCTTCAGCGCGCAACCACATTGTTTTCCTGCTTGAAGTTGATCTGTCGATCGAAGCCATCTACCCCGAGCCTGCCAAGAAGCCACTCCACCTTCAGAATGCAGACTTTCAAAGCTTCACGCAAACAATTGAAGGCGTTCTTGTTCCCAATGCTGCCACACCTGCTTATCCTCTGGCTGGAAACATGAGAGTGCCACACCGTGCTAACACTGAAGCCACTGCAAGTACAATTGCCCAAAGGCCTCGGAAGCGTTCTCGTGTACTCAATGACCGAGAGCTTCTTGTGGCATTGCATCAGAAGCAGGATAAGCATCATGACTGGCTGAAGCATCAGATGCAGAGCCTCTTGGTGGATGTCAATCGCATCCGTAACTTGGCGACCAAGAACTTATTTGTTGCTCATGAAGCCTGTAGGCGGTCCTGGACGAGCCTCACAATGCTCTGTCCTGAAGACGATCTTCGCGAAGATGGCTTCACAGAGAACTTCAAGTTTGACTCCAGGCCTCCACCAAATGCAAGCTGGTGTCGCACTCCGTCTATTGAAGAATCTGAACATTCGTCTTCGGTTGCAACTGTTGTTGCGAGAGTCATCGATGAAGAAGACGACAGCACTTCACCGACCATGGCTGCACTGCATCTGGATTCTACGTCAGGCCCGTCTGCACCACCAAACTCCAACGACGACCCTGCTCCACCATCTACTCCAGCTGGGAACGAGTAGATACTCTATGTCTTCAAACCTTTTTGGTCATTACTGACAAAAGGTAGAGAAGCATATGAGGTTGATAGTCTTCAAGCGGGTCCATATGGGTGGTTGCATTATTTTGCTAAGTCTTTACAACTCTCGTCTTTTGAAACAATTTGGTTCTTTGAGTTGTAACACTTAAACTCGATGGTCGTCTGCTACGTTTTTTTCTGCCACTTTATGATGCGATGATAAATTCCGCATAAAGTCATTCTGCAAACACCCATTTTTCATTGTGCATGTCATTTATCTTCATTATAATTATATGCATAATGAATTGTCTTCGTAAGTTGAAGAGGATCTCCACAAAGTAAAACCTGCCATGTGAATTTGCATTCAAAGGCAAACTACTTATATGCACATCTTCAGGGGGAGCCTTTTGCAACTTATGATGACAATGATTTATCCTTAACTCTCACATATTTTTATCCCCGTTGAATACTTCAACCCGTTTGTCATCAATCACCAAAAAGGGGGAGATTGTAAGTGCATCTAGTGCCAACCCTAGTTGGTTTTGGAGTATTGACGACAAACTTGGTTGAGGGACTAATGTGTTTGTGAGAATTGCAGGATAACACAGGTAGTAGTCCCTTATTGATTCGGTTTACCTACCAGAGATGACCCCTAAAAATGTGTGAAGACATTGAAGACAATGGTGGTTCGTGAAGACATTCACGATGAAGATTATGACATGAGAAGACATTCATATGAAGACTATGGAGTGCGAAGACATAGTTGTTTCGTAGTTTCCTTTTCTTCTTTGTTGAGTCATAGGAACCACCGTACTGTTAAGTGGGGTCCAAGTGAACAAAGTCAGAGTGACTGAAGTGATGCTCAACCAAATCCTATGTCTTCGAGCGAAGACAATGAGAGCAAATCTTATCCAGAGCTGGATGAGTCAGCTTTACTTGTAGCCCAAGTCAAGCTGCCGCGTGTGTTTGAAATCCGACCGTTGGACACGTGTCGGTTCCTTAGTGACCCAGGGTCATTTCGGACAAATCAGGTCGGGTTGCCTCCTGGCTATAAATAGCCCACCCCCTACACCATAAATTGGTGGCTGCTCAGAGTTAGTGCACGACTTTTGTCGTTTGAGAGCAACCCACCTCCGAAGCATTTGAGAGAGAGATCCTTGCGAGGACAAAGCCCAAAACACCCAGAGCCAAAGAGTGTTAGGCATCACTGAAGTCTTTCTGTCCGCGTGACCTGAAGACTTGTTACACTTGAGGACTGTGAATCCTCCAGCCGGTTAGGCGTCGCGTTCTGAGCATCCAAGAGTCATTGTGGATTGCCAGGTGAACAAAGTCTGTGAAGGTTTGGAAGTCTACCTTGAAGACTTACCAGAGTGATTGGGCGAGGACTAAGTGTCCTTAGCTCAAGGGGAATAAGGTGAAGACGCGGTCTTCTGAGTTGAATCTCAGCCTCCCTAACCAGACGTACAGTTGTCACAGCAACTGGAAATTGTCCAACAAATCCTTGTCCTCACCAAGAAACGGGTTCTATCTCCTCCCTCACTTATTTATAGTTTGTCTTCGTGAAGTCATTTGCATGCTTGCTTGATTTGTTTGACTTCACAGTGTGACGACTATTGTTGTTTGGCTTCATACTATCTTCCATCCTGATCTATACTACCTAGCTGCTAATAGTCTTCGTGCTTTCACTTCATTACTTACTTGACTATGGCTTGTCTAGTGTAGTCTACCTTTCGCTGCATATCAATAGGTTCATTTTTATCATTTGTCTTCAAAGCCCCCGTGTTTTGAAGACTTCCATAAAAATCGCCTATTCACCCCCCTCTAGTCGATAACTAGCACTTTCAATTGGTATCAGAGCAAGGTGCTCCCTTGTTCTGTGTGATTCGGTTTAACCACCTGGATTTTTAGCTATGTCGACTGCAGGGATAATCAAAGTCTCCGCTGCGTGCCCTGTCTCCGATGGCACTGATTACCCCCACTGGAAAAATAAGATGCACATGCATCTTGAAGCCATTGATGTCGACCTCTGGTATATCGTCAAGAACAGCATTCCCAAGACTGGTGAAGGTGTCACCCGTGCTAATGTCAAGAAGTTCATTCAACTAGATTCTACTGCCAAGAACATCATCTGTGGTCATCTGACCAAAGGACAGTATGGCCGTGTGAGTGCTCTGGAAACTTCGAAGCTAGTCTGGGACTGGCTCTTCAAGGTCAACGAAGGCGTCTCAACCCAGAGAGACTCAAGGAAGTGTTCTTCGCAACATCTTCAACCGCTTCAAGAGAAATGACAATGAGAATGTCCAGCTCACGTTTGATCGCCTCACTGATATCACAAAAGAGCTTCATGCACTTGGCGCCACTGAGATCACCAAGCATGAAATCGTCAAGACACTCCTGAGATCACTTGACAGCTCGTTTGACACCCTAGCCTTGATGATTGAAGAACGCCCTGACTTCAAGACTCTCGATCGGTCTGACATACTTGAGAGGCTCAATACACATGAGTTCCAGTTATCTGAGAAAAGAGATATCTATGGTCCTAGCTATGGACGTACTCGCACTTTGAAGGCAAAGGTTGTTTCCTCATCCGAAGAAGAATCTGACTGCAGTTCTGGGGATCCTGAAGACATTGGAAAGGAGCTTGCTATGCTTGTGAAGAAGTTCCAGAAATTCACCAAGAAGAAAAGCTTCAGAAAGTCTTCAAGATCCAGCTCGAGAAATGATGAAGCTTCTACTCATGACCACAAGAAGAGAACATGCTACAAGTGCAAGAAACCTGGTCAGTACATCTCTGAATGTCCTCAGTGGGACAATGAGAACAAGAAGAAGAAGAGCAAGGAATATGATTTTGATGACAAGAAGAAGAAGAAGTCTTCAAAGTCTTCTTCCAAGTCTTCGTCCAAGTCTTCATCACACAAGAGCTCATCTGGCAAGGCTCGTGCTTTTGTTGGCAAGGCTCGTGCTTTTGTTGGCAAGGAGATGGATTCAGAGGAGGAGTCTGCTTCTGAGGAGGCAGAGGTGGAGTCTGAGGAGGAGTCCGACTCTGGCGTTGCAAGTCTGGCTCTAGCTACAGCCTATGTTGCCAAGTCTATCTTCAACACTGAAGACAATGGCTCCATCACCAATGCTGATGCTAATGACAAGGACGACTCTGCTCCCACCTACTGCTTCATGGCACGTGGTGCCAAGGGTATGACACCACATGCTTCATAATGGATTATGGACAGTGGATGAACTAATCACATGACTGGTGATCGAAGTCTTCTCATGGACTCAACCTTACGTCCATCTGACAAGAGTCATATCACATTTGCTGACACTGGTAAAAGCAAGGTATTGGGTCTAGGTAGAGTTGCAATCTCAAAGGATCAGCACATGGAATCCATCAAGCTTATGGGTACTGGAGAAATCATACCTTCTGAGGCACAGGCTGAAGAGGAATTTATCATTTCTGTGCCTAATCAACCTGAAGACAATGCTCAGCCTGAAGCCAATACTCAAAATGAAGACAATGATCAGCAAGAGCAAAATCTTTGTCTAGTTCATCCTCGTGTTGCAAACGAAGTACAGATTGAGAAGATAATTGATAGCATCAATGCACCTGGTCCACCCACTCGTTCAAGAGCAACACAGCTAGCAAATTTCTGTGGGCACTTTGCATTTGTCTCAATATCTGAACCCAAGAAAGTTGCTGAAGCCTTCATGTAACCTAAATGGATTCAAGCTATGCAAGAAGAGCTTCAATAGTTCGAGCTGAACAATGTGTGGGAATTGGTCAAGCGTCCCGACCCTCGCAAGCACACTATCATAGGCACGAAATGGATCTATCGCAACAAACAAGATGAGCATGATCAAGTTGTCAGAAACAAGGCTCGTTTCGTTGCTCAAGGATACACTCAAGTTGAAGGGATTGACTTCGATGAAACATTTGCTCCCGTGGCTAGGCTTGAAGCCATTCGCATACTACTAGCCTATGCCAACCATCACAACATCCTTTTGTATCAAATGGATGTGAAGAGTGCCTTTCTCAATGGCAAGATTGAAGAAGAAGTGTATGTTGCACAACCACCTGGTTTTGAAGATCCAAAACATCCTGATATGGTATACAAGCTCAACAAGGCACTGTATGGCCTCAAACAAGCCCCTCGTGCTTGGTATGACACACTCTAAGACTTCTTGAAGAGCAAAGGCTTCAAACCTGGTTCTCTAGATCCTACACTCTTCACGAAGACATATGATGGAGAACTGTTTGTGTGCCAAATCTATGTGGATGGCATTATCATCGGCTGCACTGGCAAGAGATACAGTGATGAGTTTGGACACATGATGCAGGAGCAATATCAGATGTCCATGATGGGTGAGCTGAAGTTCTTCCTTGGTCTTCAAATCCATCAGCAGAGCAACGACATCTTCATATCTCAAGAAAAATATCTCAAAGATTGCCTGAAGAAGTTTGGTATGCAAGATTGCAAAGGATACACGACTCCAATGCCAACCAAAAGTCATCTGATTCCCGATGCTAATGGTAAAGAGTTCGATCAAAAGGTATACCACACCATGATTGCTTCCTTACATTATTTATGTGCATATAGGCCAGATATAATGCTTAGTGTTTGCATGTGTGCCCGATTCCAAGCGGCACCAAAGGAATCACATCAATTAGATGTGAAGCGAATTCTTCGATATTTGTCTTACACCCCAACGCTAGGATTATGGTATCCAAAGGGCTCAGAGTTTGATCTAGTTGGATTCTCAGATGCTGATTATGCTGGTGACAAGGTTGATCGCAAGTCTACATAAGGCACATGTCACTTTCTGGGACGATCACGTGTCTGTTGGTCTTCAAAGAAGCATAACTGTGTATCTCTCTCTACTGCTAAATCTGAATACATTGCTGCTGGATCTTGCTACACTCAGCTTCTATGGATGAAGCAGACTCTCAAGGACTATGGCATCCATCTGAAGCAAGTACCACTCTACTGCGACAGTGAAAGTGCCATCAAGATTGTCAACAACCCAGTTTAGCACTCGAAGACAAAGCACATTGAAATTCGTCATCACTTTCTCAGAGATCATGTCATGAAGGAAGATATTGATATCATTCACATCAACACTGAAGAGCAATTGGCAGATATCTTCACAAAGCCCTTGGATGAGAAAAGGTTTTGCAAGTTGCGGTGTGAGCTAAATATCTTAGAATCCTCAAATGTCCTGTAATTGGACACACATCCTAACACTTATGCATGTTGATGACTTAGATGTGCAACACACGAAGTAACGTGTATCTTCAATCAATGAAGACATACACTCTAAGTGTGAATACATTAACGCGGAATTTGACTTCGAAGCTGCCACGATAATTGTGCGCCGTGTCTGGGTCTAATACTTCCTATACGGTGGGTAACGCCACCACCAAACCTTTGTTTGAAGTGTTTCTTTTGGCGTGTCATTTGCAAAGTCTTTGCATTTGGTTTGTCTTTGTCGGTGTGGAACGACACCTATGGGATCACATGAATCCCTACTACGGTTGCTGGGGCACGGGGTTGCGAGAAGAGCAGGGCTAATAGACAACACAAGGATCGTTTACCCAGGTTCGGGCCGCGAGGATGCGTAAAACCCTAGTCCTGCTTTGGTGGGTGTATTTCAGAGAGTTCTTGAGCTCTCGAACTAGCTGTGGTCAGTGCGTGGTTCGAAAGAGCCGAATCCTTCTCCAGTATGTCATGGGCCTCCTTTTATAGTCAGAAGGGGCTGCCACAGTGGCACACATGAGGTGGAAAGGTGTACAGTGCCCTGAGCTTATCATTCGTATTACAGGACAAGACGCATTTAATGCGTAGCTTAGGTGTCCCCTTGCTTTATTGGGGACGGGGGCGAGGCCCGTCCCGTCCGTCACCGCTCCTCCTCGCCTTGACACGCGCCCTGGCCAGTGAGGTGCGTGGTGCCATGTAGGCAGGCAGGCAGCTGAGGTGGCGCAGTGGCGGAGCCTTCACGAAGATCTGCATGCCGCCACACAGGCGCTCGATGAGTTGGTCGTGGAGCTGGATGTTGCCACGCAGGTGCCCGCCCAGCTGGTTGGGCTGGCAGCTGCATGTGAACGGCGGTGGAAGCTTGGTTGGCGAGGGCCTTGCCGGGTGGCCTGGCAAGGGTCTTGCCGCGTGGCCCGGCAAGGGTCTTGCCGTGGCGCGCTGTCGTCCCCGGCAAGGGCCTTGCCGGGGGTCTGGTGGCCTTCCTCGGCAAGGATCTTGCCGTGAATCGCCGTCTTCATCTGATCTTGAATATGTCTTCACAAAGATCTGCATGCCACCACGGAGGTGCCTCCCGAGCCCTGGCCCAACGTGACGTTGGAGACCGTGGGCTCAAGGGTGGCCCGCTCTGTTGGTGTGGGGCGAGCTGCCCCGGCAAGGGTCTTCCCGGGGCTGCTGAGGCATCCCCGGTAAGGGTCTTGCCGGGGGAACCTACTCTGTCCCTCTACTCTTTGTGGTCTTGGCCTTGGCGTTGCTCTGATTATCTTGGGCTTCGGTCTTACCTTGGCTCACCTCCCCTGCTCTGCTTGGCGTGACCGTGGGCGCGGCTCCGACTACCCGTGCACAGGTAAAGGGGTACAAAAGCGTGCCCCTCTTTTTGTACACCGACAGGAGCCCCCGGGCCTGGGCCACACATAAGCGCGACACGTTGTTGGGCCAGGCCCAAAACGGTGCGTGGGCAGGTGGGGCGGCTTTTACCGCGGTAAGACTTTTCACGCGCCGCGCTTCCCACGACCCCCGCGCGCGGCGCGGCGTGGCGTGGAGGGGTGTGCATGACGTGGGCGGCATGCGTGGGGCGGTTCCTGCACACATGCGTCACATCGCAGTAAATGGGCAGCGCGACCCGCGGCTTTCCCATAAAAAGGGATAACCGCGGGCGCACTGTTCCTTTTACCCTTCGCGCAACCCCAATCTCGGAAACCTCCGTCTGCCTTCCTCTTCTTCAAGCTTCGTTCCTGCTCGGCGCTGTTGCGCTCCCGCCGCCCTCTGTCCTGCCCTCCTCCCCCAGCCGCCATGGCGCCAAAATCCACCAAGGGCAAGGGAGTGGCCAAAGACGCCGGAGCCGCCGGAGAGTGCGCTGGCGGTGCAGCGGATGCAGTCCGCCTTCTTCCCCTCGACAGTCGACGTGTTCGAGCTTCGGGACTCCTTCAGGCCCCTGTGGGGAGTGAAGACCGGGGGGGGGGGGGGGAATTCGGGGCATCCAACCACGCGCGTCATCCCCGCCGACTGCGCCGAGGCTGCCCCAAATCGGTACCCCTTCTTTGTTGATTATTTTTCCTGCGGGCTCTGTCCTCCCTTCTCCGACTTCTTCAGCGACGTCATGCATACCTTTGGCTTCCGCCTTCTAGATTTTATCTCTGAATGCGGTGGCGTGCATGGCCCTTTTCGTGCACCTCTGCGAGGGCTTCGCCGGGGTGCACCCCAACACGGCGCTTTTCCGTCATTACTTCTCCCTCGGATCCAACCAGGGGGCGCCATCTTTGGTTGCATTGCCTGGGTCTCAAGATCCAAGGGGGCGTATCCGGAGGGCGCCATGAAAGAGAGGTCGGAAGAATGGTGGGGTCGGTGGTGCTGGATCGAGGAGAAAGACCCGCCGGCGTTCTGCGAAGTTCGCCAGGCGCCGCCGGTCTGCAGAAGCAATTGGAGCAACGTCGATGCTGATGACGAGAAGCTCACGGTCGCCACCACCAGGATCCTCCGGCTCACCAAGGCCGGCCTCACCCTTGAGATGATCGGGGCGGACTTCATCCGCCGCCGGATCGCTCCACTGCATAACAAGGGGAGGTCAGCCTGGCTCTTCACGAACCCCGCCGACATCATGCGGCTTCGTCCCGGCCTCGACCACAACTTCACAGTGATGGGGCACGCCCATTTCTGCCAGCGGCTCTTCCAACTTGACGTGGGCCGCGACGGCGAGGTCGAGCGGACCGGCAAGGTCGCGAGGGTCGCCGCGAAGGCCGGCAAGGTCCTCAAGGGGCCTCTGTTCAAGTTGCCGACGGGGGTGGTCCCGTTGTGCAACAACTCGCGCCGGTCCGATATCATTGCCATGATGCCGGACTGCAACGCGCATGGCCCTGACCCGAGCTGGAAGGAGCCGGAGGACGCTGAGGTGCAGCAGTTCTTCGACACTCTGCACGAGGGGTACGTCAACGCCGACGCCGAGCGGCTGCTTGTCCAGGACACCACCCAGGCGGAGCTGGACTACATCGCCACCAGGGCGAGGGAGGCACAGCTTGCCAGGGAGGCCGACAGCGCCGACGGTGTGGAGGACAAGGCCGCGACGACCGCGGAGGAGGAGGAGCTCGCCCGGTGGGCGGCGGCCGCCGGGGGAGCCAGCAGCGCCGGCACCGAGGCTCCTCTGGTTGAAGATGTGACCGGTGAGTCGTCGTCGGAGGCGGCCGAGACCGCAGGCCCGACACCGGCTACGGGGAGAGGGCGAGTGCTGCGACGGGCCAGTTCCGGCGAGCCGGTCCGGCCTGGCAGGGCTGCGCGGCCACAGCTGACCTTGGAGGGGTCCGGGCGCCACATGAGGGCCGCAGCGGCAAAGAAGCCGGCGAAGGCCGCGGTGAAGAAGAAGACAGCCGCCCCCTCTTCATCCACGCGTGCCCAGACACCACCTCCTTCTCCTCCTCCGGTGGATGTCGATACGGGGGTTACTTTTGATTACGGATCCCTCAGCCCGAGGAGGAAGAGGAAAACAGCAGAGGAGGAGGCGGACGACGAGTAAGTTTCTGGTTCCCTTTTCGTTATCTCTGCCTCCTCAATCTGTGTTGCTCGTCTTGACTTGTCTTCATATTCGCAGGGACGTGGAGACGCTGGCCCAAAGAGTGAAGAGGGCCAAGGTCTCGGCGGGTGGCAAGCTCCTAGTTGGTACTTCGGGGGCGCCACTCATAGTGTTGAGCAGCCCGGACAGCAGCCCTCGGCATAGCCCCCAGCGTAAGTTCGTCACTCTTCCCCCCGTCGACATGTGTCTGGGGCACGACACTTTGGTGCTGACCTTGCCAGGTATGCAGGAGGAGAGCAACAGCAGGAGGAGCCACAGAGGGTTACTCCCAACACGCCGCCCCCATCGACCACGCTGCCCCGAGGGGCGTCCCCGGCAAGGGAGCCAGGCACCGGGCCCACGCACATGGAGGAGGAGGAGAACTTGGGCGCCGACGGCTTTGCCTCAATGCCGAATGTTGGTGGGGGAGGGGACTTCTGTTTCCCAGCCGGGTACTGGCACAGGTAAGTCGTTCGCCGTTCGTCCCTGCTTGTTTTTCCTTCTGGCCCCTAGTCCTGGCCTCGCCTCACCCCCTTCTTCGGCGTCCAGATTCCTCCTCGGTGAACCCAGAGGACATGGACGCCATGATCGAGGGCGTCGCCAAGGCCGCCGAGGCGGATGCCGAGAAGATCCCTGCCGAGGAGGCCGCCAGGGGCGCTGCCGAGGATGGCGCCAAGGGGCCTGTCGGGGAGGCTGGCGGGGCCGCTGCCAAGGAGGAGGAGGAGGTGGCTGGTGACCAGCCTTCCTCTTCTACTGCTTCCGGCTCCGGAAAGTACCTGAGGGTGAGAAACAACTTGTTCGTCCACCTTCCAGGCGCGTCGAGCACCAGGACACCCGTTGAGGGGGAGGTGTTCGACGACGAAGTGCTTGCCGCTGCCGGGCTTGAAGTCGTCGACGAGCCGATCGTTGGCGGCGGCGGTTCGCAGGAAGAGCGGCTCCTCCACGCCATGGGCGCCAACTTCCAGAAGCTCCAGGCGCTCCACCGCGCCAGCCTGGACAAGGCTAAGTCCAGGACGGCGGTGGTGGAGAAGGCGGAGGCGGACTTCCAGGAGCGTGTTGCCGAGACGCAGGACTGGTTCCGCAAGGCCCACAAGGAGCTCAAGGCCGCTCAGGGCGAGCTGGCCAAGCGCGACGTGGAGCTCACCATGAAGCTCGCTGATGTCGAGAAAGCTCAAGAGAGGCGAGGAACTTGGCCGCGGCCGCCGAAGCCGCCCGGACCCAGCACGAGGCCGCACTGAACTCCGAGGAGGAGGACCTCGCTGCACGTGAGGGAAAACTTGCCGCCATGCTTCGCGACAAGGATGCAGAGGTGGAGAAGCTCGTCTTGCAGTGGACCAGTGAGCTGGAGCAGAGGTACGAAGAGGGACTCAATGCCCAGGCCCAAGTTCACGCCGGCAAAGTGGAGGAGCTGGAGGCGGAGCGCGACGGGCTGAAGGAGCAGGCCCTGAAGCTGTCCCAGGAGAGGGACACGCTTAACAGTGCCCTGATAGAGGCGCAGGGCACGGTCGTCAGCAAGGCTGGGGAGCTCTCCGAGGCCAACAACTCCATCAAAGACCTCAAGCTGAAGCTGGAGGGTCTCGAGAAGGTGCTGGAGGAGGCCAAAACCCAAGAGGGGACCCTGGCCAAGGAGCTGGAGGCCGAGAAGCAGTTGCGGGAGAACGAGGGCCTCAACTTCGCGTTTCACATGGAGGGCGAGAAGCGTTGGCTCGATCGCCTCGCCACGGTCGCCAACCAGGCCGCCGCGCAGCTGGCCATCATGGGGATGCTGGACGTGAGGTATGTCCCGGAGCGGAGCGTGAGCGCCAATTGCAGCCTGACCATGTTCTTTGAAAAGGTCGTCGGCGCTCTGGAGCGGCTTCACGCCATCCGCGCCGCCTCACTGGCCGATGAGTCCCGGAGGTTTTGCCAGGGTGCCATGACCAAGGTTCTCACCAAGGTGGCGCACTGGTACCCCGACCTCGACTTCGACGCCGTGCTGGAGAGCTTGTCGGAGGGTACTGACCTCGCGCCGCTCAGGGAGCGCATCAAGCCCATCATCAGCCGGGTCGGCAGAATTCAGAGGGTGGAGGGCCAGCGTCGGGATTAGGCATCCCGCTCTTTATCGCCGCTGCAGGTTCACAACCAAGACAATCGCTATCTCTAGTTAGAACCGCAGCAACAATTTGATGTAATATAACTCTGCAGCACTTTCAGTATTATGCATGTTATTTTCCTGTTTGATGTTCCTTTGTATGTCCTCCCTACGTTACTGGGTAGGCTCTCCAGCGCGTAAACCCAGGGCGGCGTCTTGGGGACGGATCCCCATTGGCCTGCCGGGTGTGCTTGCTGCCGGGCGAACCACCTTGCCGCCCTTAGCGCGGCCGCCCGAACTGTTGAGCTTGACTCGAGTCAGAGTCAGGAGCGTTGCCAGGTGCGGAAGGCTACCCCGCCACTCTCGACGTGGCCACTTTGAGCTGTTGAGCAGACTCGAAATAGAACAAAGGGCGTTGCCAATTGCGGGAGGGCCCCTTTTGCGTGCAGGTTTCTCATACATAGGCGAGATCTCCGAGGACGATAACCTTATGTATAGGAGGAAATAACTCGAAGCTCTGAATGACTTAGCTTTTCCGTTGCCGAGCCGGCGTCATTCCTCCAGCCGCCTTCTTCTCAGAAACCCAAAGGCGATGAAGAACTGCTAAGCTGACTACCAGACCAGATTCTCACAATTGCGCCCCCTACCTGGCGCGCCAAAGATGTCGGTGTGGAACGACACGTATGGGATCAGAAGAATCCCTACTACGGTTGCCGGGGCGCGGGGTTGCGAGAAGAGCAGGGCTAATAGACAGCACAAGGATCGTTTATCCAGGTTCGGGCCTCGAGGATGCGTAAAACCCTAGTCCTGCTTTGGTGGGTGTATTTCAGAGAGTTCTTGAGCTCTCGAACTAGCTGTGGTCAGTGCGTGGTTCGAAAGAGCCGAATCCTTCTCCAGTATGCCATGGGCCTCCTTTTATAGTCAGAAGGGGCTGCCACAGTGGCACACAGGAGGTGGAAAGGCGTACAGTGCCCTGAGCTTATCGCTCGCATTACAGGACAAGACGCATTTAATGCGTAGCTTAGGTGTCCCCTTGCTTTATTGGGGATGGGGGTGAGGCCCGTCCCGTCCATCGCCGCTCCTCCTCGCCTTGACACGCGCCCTGGCCAGTGAGTTGTGTGGTGCCATGTAGGCAGGCAGACAGCTGAGGTGGCGCACTGGCGGAGCCTTCATGAAGATCTGCATGTCGCCATGTAGGCGCTCGATGAGTTGGCCTGGGAGCTAGATGTTAACACGCAGGTGCCCGCCCAGCTGGTTGGGCTGGCAGCTGCATGTGAACAGTGGTGGAAGCTTGGTTGGCGCGGGCCTGGCGGTGGCCCCGCTGGCGTCCTTGGCGAGGGCCTTGCCGGGTGGCCCGGCAAGGGTCTTGCCGTGGGGCGCTATCGTCCCCGGCAAGGGCCTTGCCGGGGGTCTGGTGGCCTTCCTCGGCAAGGATCTTGCCGTGAATCGTCGTCTTCATATGATCTTGAATATGTCTTCACAAAGATCTACATGCTACCACAGAGGTGCCTCCCGAGCCCTGGCCCAAGGTGACGTTGGAGACCGTGGGCTCAAGGGTGGCCTGCTCTGTTGGTGTGGGGCGAGCTGCCCCGGAAAGGGTCTTGCCGGGGCTGCTGAGGCTGCCCCGACAAGGGTCTTGCCGGGGGAACCTACTCCGTCCCTCTGCTCTTTGTGGTCTTGGCCTTGGCGTTGCTCTGATTATCTTGGGCTTCGGTCTTACCTTGGCTCACCTCCCCTGCTCTGCTTGGCGTGACCGTGGGCGCGGCTCTGACTGCCCGTGCATAGGTAAAGGGGTATAAAAGCGTGCCCCTCTTTTTGTACACCAACAGTCTTCAACATTGATTTATTTTCATGTTTATCTTCTCAATGTTGATTTGGTCTTATTCAGATATATACATATATTTGTGTTTTGTCCTCTACAACATTCACTTATAGCTATGTCTTCATGCTTGACTCTTTTGATCTATGTGAATGTGATCGGACCCTAACCTCTTCTGTGCTTCTACCTCAAATTCTATCTATCCAAATCATATGCATTCTATTGAAACTGTCAAATGTCTTCTCTGCATCCTTGTTAGCAGAAGATACAGAGACAAAAGTTGAATCTGTTTTAAATGCTATATCCTTATTGCCTGAAACCCGGAGAAGTCGGAACAACCACCCGACAGTCCAGGCGTGTGTGGCAACATGGAACAACTTTCAATGTGTTGCATGCTTGCCACGTGTCCCTCAGATGTGAAACGCCAGGGGCACCTGCGTAATTGCGCTGTGCTGTCCCTTTCCTTATAAATATACAACTCATCGCAGTCACAATCTCCTCTTCCACCTCGCCACCTCGAACAAACCCTAGCACCTCCGCTAGCTCGCGTCGACGCCGGAGAAGAAGCGCTTAGCTGCCGCAACCTCTTCGACGCCGTCCTCACGCCGGTCGCGGACTTTGTCCTCTCCGCCGCCGTTGTAGGTGTCTTCCGCCGCCAAGTTAGGGCGCGGGAGATTGAACTGCTCGGCCTCCCTCAAAACTTCGTCTAGCAGTTCTTCGTGCGGTAATTAAATCTTACTTTTACAGCCTTTTTGATCCACCAGATCCATCCTTTTTCACCAAAAGTGGTTTCTTGACTTCCATATCTGGATCTAGCTTGTTCTGAATCTCATATCATGCCTAGTATATTCTTGGATTCGTACAAATCTGGAACCAACTCTCACCATATAAGTGAATGTCTTCGCACTATGAGGTCAATGTCTTCAAATTGATTTATCTTCAAAATCTTCTAAGAATGCATATGACCTCTTCCCTTCCCTCGCACCTCTAATGCTGTCACAGGTACATGTCCGTGGGAGAATCCCTTGGTTCTCATAGTCTGCATTCATTTGCTGAATTCTTACAGCGACACATCAATTCTCCAGAAGCCAGTTCCTGTCTGACCAGCAGACGGAAGCCTTTTACAGTTCTGAAGCCATTCAGTTTGAACTTCATGGCCACTGAAAAATCAGCTAGGAAGGGCGGCAGACAGCGCCGTGGGAATACATCCAAGGATTTGGCACCTGATCTATATGAATTATACAAGACAGATCCTGAAGAAACCTATGGTGAACGCAAGACTCGAATCCGATGGATTCGAAGGTATTGGGCGGAACAATGGTTTCTGTACAGATATGTGACTGCTGAATATGCGGAGAAGAATGCCATCAAGCGACCATGGGGAGATATTCTCTTCAAAAATCTTCCACCCAGGTCCAGAACTGAAGACATTGCTCAAGGCTTCTATCCTTGCATGGTCCGAGGACCACAACCCGAGAATGCCGATCCATCCTCTCTGCTATGGTGTCGCGATGACAATCTGTTCAAGCACAACTGTAAGTTTGCCAAGGATTCGGCTGTGAAGAACAAGAAAGCATTTGGACTTGACTTCAACCCTGGTCCATCTGCTCCTAGGGCTGATGGCACCCGTGATGCTGAACCCAATGTCTTTGGGCCCTTATACAACCTCGAAGGTCTCCTCACTCACATTGCTGTTCAGGGGGCAGCCGTGGAGCACTTTGATGACGACGCTGATACTGATGAAGCTCCTGCTCCACCTAAACCACAGAAGCAGAAGAGAACAAAGGCTTCAAATCCCTCTGCTGCACCTAAAGATTCGCGTGCGAAGCCACTGGCCACTGCACCACCTGAAGCAAGTGTGCAGTCTAAAGATCTTTCTCGCATCTCCAAGAAGACCGAGAAGTCTTCAAAGAAGAAGAAGCCCATCAAGAGTTCCGGGCAAGAACTGACCCCAGCTGCCGTTCTGAAGAACGAAAATGAAGCCATTGATCTGTCCAGCGACGAAGATCTTGGCGATGATGCTCTTGAGCTGCTGATAAAGAGCAAACAAGAGGCGGAGATCTTCAACAATCTGCCCCTCTTTGATGTAGATATTTTGAATAACTCCATTGATGAATGGTTTGACAACCCAAGCCTCAACATCGATGATCTTCAGCTCCCAATTGGCATCAGTGTCTCTTTCCACGTAGCCATTGCTAATGAGCTGGCTCTGGCTCAGAAGATCGTCGAACTGAAGAACAAGATTCACCATGAGAAAGCTCAATTCAAGAGGAACATGGCCAAGCTCAGTGTGGCTGATGTTCAAAGCTTCAAGCAGATGCTGCATAACCTCAAGGAGCAGTTTCACAAGAAACGTGAAGAAGCAAAAGGATCAAGAGAGCGGATGAAACTCTCCGCTAGTAAATGTGTTCAAGTTCATAATGAGGCTGAAAAGCGCAAGGCACTTGGCCATCCAGGCATAGACCCCAAGATGGCTGCCAAAAAGAAAAAGAAGCCTGCTGTGGCCCAAGCTGAAGCATCAGGGCGGGAAGCACCTCGCATTGTCTTCCCTGCCAGCATGACAGGCTCGAAGCCTAAGGTCCCCACAGCAGCTTCAGAACAGAACAAGACAAGGGCAGCTGAGGCCGAAGCCAGAAAATGCAAGCACAAGAATGCCACTGATGATGCTCCACCGACCAAGAAGCCGAAGACAAAGTCTTCGCGGAAAAATCGTGCTGCTGCCACAGAGCCACTTGTTGTCAAGCCTATCTCAGTTGCTCGTCCTGCATCCGCAAACCAAGAGCGTCAGCTAGTCCTTCATGAGCCTGCTTCCATAGAGGCTCCTAAAACTGAAGACATTCCAACTGTTGACCCCATCACAGCTGAAGACATTGCTCATCACGACAATGTAGATGATGATGAAGTCCTTCCTCAAATCAAGCACCAACCGGTATCATCGCCCATTCTCACGAACAGCGAACTCATCAGCATTGGTCGTCCCCTGACGCCAATTGCTCAGGATGCATCGTGGGCTGATCACCCCCAACAAGACACACCAAGCCAAGACACACCCAGTACTCCCCCTCCTCAAGTCACCACTCCGGTGCTTGACGATGACAATTACATGGTGCATACCACCCCATCTCCAAAAGCGTTGCCCGCATTCCGTAGGCTTCGCAAAGGCCCTAGGCCACAGGTCGCCATGCCAAGCATTCCAGAAGGAGAAGTGCAACGCAACTTAGTAGCACATCAAGTGTTTCCTCACGCCACTCCAACTGCGAACGTCTCTGTGTCTGAAGCAAAAGTTGCTGAAGACATTCCGGCTGCATCAGCCGATGACAACCAAGAACCGCGTCATGAAGAAGAGCGAGTTGCCACAGACCCCAACACTCAAGAAAATGTTCTCGAGGAGAACGAGTCTATGCCCGACCCTCCAGCTACTCAAGTGGAGGTTGAAAACACTAAGGCGGCCACCAAAAACACTACTGAAGCCAATGACGTTGTCATGGCTGAAGCTAATGTGGTGCTTGTAGTGAATATGGTACCTGAAGCTAATGTTGCACTTGAAGCCAATGTGCAGCTTGAAGCCCATGTCAATGCCAATACTCATGTACCGCCTCCAAGGCCTCACACCATTGAGCAAGCATTTGATCATGGTCAACTTGTCACTGTCAGATGGCCTATTCTGGTTCCTCCGCCTGCACCCGGACCACAATTTGACTATCATGTGGAGCATAGGCCTTAGGTCCAGAAGCCAAAGCCTCGACTGCCAAGATTTCCTAGAGTTGCAACTTCGCCAAGATCATTCAATGTCAATAGCTTCAGGGCTCACAATACCTTCTTTGACAGTGCAAAGAACCCTTACTCAAGGCCAAGAATCTCATCTGATCGCTTCTGGAGCTATCAGCAGCGCATCTATTACTCATGCATCTTATACAATCGAGGGCGAATCTTTCCTCACATGCGTTTGGATTGTGAAGCTATTGCTGGTCTACCCTGCTTGGAAGAAGCTCTAGACTGCTTCAGAGATGCTAGACTTCTACAGTTTGCCATTCACAAAGAGGATTGGAATGAGGAGCTTCTGCTACAATTCTATGCCGCTCTTCACATTCACGGCTACAACAGGGATCCGAAGACTTGGGTCCTTGAGTGGATGACAGGTGATGTACACCATGAAGCCAAAGCCCAAGATATAATTGAGCTTACTTCCCTGCCCACTCCAGGTGAACTCTATGAACCTGGTTGTCAGCTTCACCATAATGCTTTGGAGAGCATATTTCAGAAGCCTGAGCCAAACATGAGTCAAATGCTCAGCATGATGAAGCCACTACCACGAGATGCTGAATATCCAAAGGAATTCTTTGTTGAAGACCTAGAGTATCTGCCCCACACCATTTATCATATTATAAGGCGAACTCTATGGCCTGTCAAAGGACATTCTCCTGCAGCCAAGCTTGAAGGCGCAATGAAGACATTGGTTTTCTATATCCTCAATGGCATCAGCTTCAATGCTCAAGATTTCTTCATCAAGCAACTTGCAGCTTCTGGAGTTGATCTCTTTGGTCTGAAATTTTATGCTCCATGGGTGATGCGCCTAATAAAGCTTCACTCTTCTATCAACTACCAGCCCTCTACGCGCAACCATCTTATCTTCTTGCCAGAGGTTGATATTTCTGTCGAAGCCATCTGTCGTGAACCTGCCAAGGAGCCAATATATCTTCACAATGTCGATTGCCAAAGCTTCACACAACCCATTGAAGGAGTTCTTGCTGCAACTCGAGTTTATCCACTGGTTGGTAACACACGTGCACCTCATCGTGCAACTACGGAAGCCACTGAAAGCACTATTGCTCAAAGGCCTCGGAAGCGTTCTCGCGTTCTCAATGACCGAGAGCTTCTCGTGGTCTTACATCAGAAACAGTATAAGCACCATGACTGGATGAAGCGTCAGATGCAGAGCCTCTTGGTGGATGTTAATCGCATTCGCAATCTTGCCACCAAGAATGCCTTCGTGTCACATGAAGCCTGTCGGAGGTCATGGAAGAGTCTGACTTTGCTGAGCTCCAAAGATGATCTTCACGAAGATGGCTTCACTGAGCGCTACAAGTTTGATTCCATGCCCCCCCGCAATGCCGTCTTGCGCCTACTCCTTCCTTAGAAGACTCAAAGTATTCCTCCTCGGCTGCAACTGTTAATGCTAGAGTCGTCGATGACGAAGATGATGCTACTTCTCCAACCACTACTTCGCCGCGTCTCGACTCTGCACCAGGCCCCTCTATCGGACTCCAACGTCGACCCTGCACTTTCATCCTCTCCCGATGGGAACGAGTAGATGCTCTATGTCTTCAAACCTTTTTGGTCCTTACTGACTAAAGGGGGAGAACCATATGAGTTGTTAGTCTTCAAGCGGGTCCATATGGGTGATTGCTTTATATTTTGCCAAGTGGTTACAACTCTCATTTTGATACATTTGGTTCTTTGGGTTGTAACACTTAAACTTGATGGACGTCTGCTACTTCGGTTGCTATTCTGTGATGCGATGATAAATTCCGCATGAAGTCATTCCACATACGTCCATTTTTCATTATGCATGTCATTATCTTCACTATATCATTATATGCATGATGAATTGTCTTCATATGTTGAAGAGGATCTCCACAAGTAAAACCTGCCATCCATGCAAAAAAAGAGTAAAACCTGCCATGTGCATTTGCATTCAAAAGCAAACTACTTATATGCACATCTTCAGGGGAGCCTTTTTGCTACTTATGAAGACAATACCTTAATCCTTACAATTTCGCATACTTTTATCCCCGTTGAAAACTTCAACCAGTTTGTCATCAATCACCAAAAAGGGGGAGATTGTAAGTGCATCTAGTGCCACCCCTAGTTGGTTTTGGAGTATTGACGACAAACCTGGTTGAGGGACTAATGTGTTTGTGAGAATTACAGGATAACACAGGTAGTAGTCCCTCATTGATTTGGTTTACCTAACAGAGATGACCCCTAAAAATGTGTGAAGACATTGAAGACAATGGTGGTTTGTGAAGATATTCACAATGAAGACTATGATACGAGAAGACATCACATGAAGACTATGGAGTGCGAAGACATAGTTGTTTTGTAGTTTCCTTTTCTTGTTTGTTGAGTCATAGGAACCACTGCACTGTTAAGTGGGGTCCAAGTGAACAAAGTCAGAGTGACTGAAGTGATGCTCAACCAAATCCTATGTCTTCGAGTGAAGACAATGAGAGCAAATCTTATCCAGAGCTGAATAAGTCAGCTTTACTTGTAGCCCAAGTCAAGCTGCTGCGTGTGTTTGAAATCTGACCGTTGGACACGTGTCAGTTCCTTAGTGACCCAGGGTCATTTCGGACAAATCAGGTCGTGTTGCCTCCTGGCTATAAATAACCCACCCCCTACACCATAAATTGGTGGCTGCTCAGAGTTAGTGCACGACTTTTGTCGTTTGAGCGCAACCCACCTCTAAAGCATTTGAGAGAAAGATCCTTGCGAGGACAAATCCCAAAACACCCAGAGCCAAAGAGTGTTAGGCATCACTGAAGTCTTTCTATCTGCGTGATCTGAAGACTTATTACACTTGGGGACTGTGAATCCTCCAGCCGGTTAGGCGTCGCGTTCTGAGCATCCAAGAGTCATTGTGGATTGCCGGTGAATGAAGTCTGTGAAGGTTTGGAAGTCTACCTTGAAGACTTACCAGAGTGATTGGGCGAGTACTAAGTGTCCTTAGCTCAAGGGGAATAAGGTGAAGACGCGGTCTTCTGAGTTGAATCTCAGCCTCCCTAACCAGACGTACAGTTGTCACAGCATCTGGAACTGGTCCAACCAATCCTTGTCCTCACCAAGCAACTAGTTCTATCTCCTCCCTCACTTATTTACAGTTTGTCTTCGTGAAGTCATTTGCATGCTTGCTTGATCTGTTTGACTTCACTGTGTGACGACTATTGTTGTTTGGCTTCATACTATCTTCCATCCTGATCTATACTACCTAGCTGCTAATAGTCTTCGTGCTTTCACTTCATTACTTACTTAACTATGGCTTGTCTAGAGTAGTCTACCTTCCGCTGCATATCAATATGTTCATTTTTATCGTTTGTCTTCAAAGCCCCCGTGTTTTGAAGACTTTCATAAAAATCGCCTATTCACCCCTCCTCTAGTCGATAACTAGCACTTTCAGAGAGCTACATGGCTTATTATATCACAAACCCAAAAGCATATGGGGATGTGGAACATTATGGCTGGACCACGGAGGAAGAAGAAGACTATGAACCAAAGGGGAAGGAGGAGACAAGCTCCGATGAAGAGGACAATCCACTACCTCAACCTGGCGATATGCATGTGGAGTTCATGAAGTCAAGCCTCCCTAAGGTCCAATCTATCCCACCATGTTTTTCGCAGGACAACAAGGCGGCATTATCCAAAAAGGTAATGAAACTCGAGCTCAAGAATGAGGATCTGAGGGAGGAAAATTTTAACCTCAGACGCAAGCTAGAGAAGAAGAATTCAACAACTCCATCATCACCACCTCTGAAGAAAGAGATCTAAACACAAGGGTATGGGCACTCCCCTTGGCAACTGCCAAGCTTGGGGGGAGTGCCCCGGTATCATATCACCATCACATCTTTATCATTATCGCTTTTCTTAGTTCAATCCTTTTGGTTATATCTTGATGTAGGACAATAAAGTTTTAGTATGATCTAGCTTTGAGTTTTGCTTTCTGTTCCCTCTATGTAATTGAGTCCTTGAGATATATAGTAAAGAGTAGTTTTGAGTTAAGGGCTTTGCTTTCTGGCTATGATCTTGAGGGAATTAAATAAAAGAAAGAATCAAAAGAAATAAAAAGATCATATATTGATCTTATGGATAGTAATGACTTCACATATAAAGAGTATGATGAATAAAAGTTGTTGAGAGTTGACAAACATAGTTTTGGTCATTGTTGCAATTAATTGGAAGTAATAAAGACAGAGAGGCTTCACATATAAATATACTATCTTGGACATCTTTTGTAATTGTGAGCACTCATTAAAGTATGACATGCTAAAAGGTTGATGTTGGAAAAGGAAGACAACATCATAGGTTATGTTTTCTCATATCCGACTAGAAGTTATATTGTTGTCATGGATCAGCCAACATGTTGAGCTTGCCTTTCCCTCTCATGCTAGCCAAATTCTCTACTTGTGCTTCCAAGCATCCCTTAAACTAGTTTTTCCATGAGAGTCAACCATACCTACCTATGGATTGAGTAAGATCCTTCAAGTAAGTTTTCATCGGTGCAAGCAATAAAAATTGCTCTCTAAATATGTGTGATCTATTAGTGTGAAGAAAATAAGCTTTATACGAACTTGGGATATGGGAGAAGTAAAAGCGACAGACTGCATAATAAAGGTCCTTATCACAAGTGGCAATATAAAGTGATGTTCTTTTGCATTAAGATTTTGTACATCCAACCATAAAAGCAGATGGCAACCTCTGCTTCCCTCTGCGAAGGGCCTATCTTTTACTTTTATCTTCTACCCTTACACAACAGTCATGGTGATCATCACCTTTCCTTTTTATACTTTTTCCTTTGGCAAGCACTATATGTTGGAGAGATCCGGATATATATATCCACTCGGATGTAGGTTATCATAAAGTATAACTGTTGACGTTACCCTTGAGGTAAAAGGTTGGGAGGCGAAACTATAAGCCCCTATCTTTTTCTGTGCCCGATTGAAGCTTTGAACCCATAAGTATCGCATGAGTGTTAGCAATTGTGAAAGATTATATGATAGTTGAGTATGTGGACTTGCTGAAAAGCTCTTTAATTGACTCTTTCTGATGTTATGATAAATTGCAATTGCTCCAATGACTGAGATCATAGTTTGTTAGTTTTCAATAAAGTTTCTGATTCATACTTTGGCTTGTGCACGAATTGTTACTTAAGCATAAGAAATTATATGGCATTATATGTTGTTGTTCTAAAGATGACATGATGCCTCATGTCCGTATTTTATTTTTATCGATACCTCTATCTCTAAACATGCGGACATATTTATCGATATCGACTTTCGCTTGAGGACAAGCAAGGTCTAAGCTTGGGGGAGTTGATATGTCCATTTTGCATCATGCTTTTATATTGATATTTAATGCATTATGGGCTGTTATTACACGTTATATCACAATACTTATGCCTTTTCTCTCTTATTTTAGAAAGTTTACATGAAGAGGGAGAATGCCGGCAGCTGGAATTCGGGACTGGAAAAGGAGCAAATATTAGAGACCTATTCTGCACAACTCGAAAAGTCCTGAAACTTCACAGAGCTTATTTTCGGAATATAAAAAAATATTGGGCGAAGAAAGTACTAGAGGGGAGCCACCAGCCAGCCACAAGGGTGGAGGGCGCGCCCCCCGACCTTGTGGCCCCCCTGGCAGGCCTCCGGTGCCCATCTTTGGCTATATGGTGTCTTTCACCCTGGAAAAATCAGAAGGAAGCTTTCGGGACGAAGCGCCGCCGTCTCGAGGCGGAACCTAGGCAGAACCAATCTAGGGCTCCGGCGGAGCTGTTCTGCCGGGGAAACATCCCTTCGGGAGGGGGAAATCGTCGCCATCGTCATCACCGTCGATCCTCTCGCCGAGAGGGGGTCAATCTCCATCAACATCTTCACCAGCACCATCTCCTCTCAAACCCTAGTTCATCTGTTGTATTCGATCTTGGTCCCAAAACCTCAGATTGGTACCTGTGGGTTGCTAGTAGTGTCGATTACTCCTTGTAGTTGATGCTAGTTGGTTTATCCGTGGAAGATTATACTTTCAGATCCTTTATGATAATTAATACTCTCTGATTATGATTATGAATATTCTTTGTGAGTAGTTATGTTTGTTCCTGAGGACATGGGACAAGTCTTGTTATAAGTAATCATGTGAATTTGGTATTCGTTTGATATTTTGATGAGATGTATGTTGTCTCTCCTCTAGTGGTGTTATGTGAACGTCGACTACATGACACTTCACCATTATTTGGGCCTAGGGGAAGGCACCAGGAAGTAATAAGTAGATGATGGGTTGCTAGATTGACAGAAGCTTAAACCCTAGTTTATGCGTTGCTTCGTAAGGGGCTGATTTGGATCCATATGTTTCACATGCTATGGTTAGGTTTACCTTAATACTTCTTTCATAGTTGCGGATGCTTGCAAGAGGGGTTAATCATAAGTGGGAGGATTATCCAAGGAAGGGCAGCACCCAAGCACTAGTCCACCCACATATCAAATTATCAAAGTAACGAACGCGAATCATATGAGCATGATGAAAACTAACTTGACAACAATTCCCATGTGTCCTCGGGTGCGTTTTGCTTTATATAAGAGTTCGTCCAGGCTTGTCCTTTGCTATAAAAAGGATTGTGCCACCTTGCTGCACCTTAGTTACTTTATTTACTTGTTAGCCGTTACGAATTATCTTATCACAAAACTATCTGTTACCGATAATTTCAGTGCTTGCAGAAAATACATCGCTGAAAACACTACAAAAAAAAAGACACATCCGTGACATTTTGGGCTGAACGAATTTTTTTTCTGTCATACTTATGACACTTCTATGATGATAATTGTGACAAAACCCGGTATCATCATAGATGTGGTGGGGTCCTACTTCTATGACAAAAAATCATGACAGAAAATGGGCTTTTCGTCCTGGGCGGGCCGGAGACGCAGCTGCATGACATTCTTTGGGCCGTCCATGACGGAAAAAACCATGGTAGAAGCGAGGGCGAGGAAAATATCGGGGTGTTCCCGGTTAAGGTGGGTGGTCGGAGCCGAGCGATGCGCGTTTCTCTCGTACACGCACGCACGTGGGTGTGAGGCGTTGGGCTCTAACTGAACCCGAGCGAGGCATTGGGCTCTAACTGAACCCGAGCGATTGCACTGCAGGCTACGCGTTACTGAACCCGAGCGATCGATTGATGGCTGTTAACTAAACCCGATCGAGCGATGCCTTCGCTACTGCTGCTAACTGAAGCCTCGATGCTGCCTCTGGATGAATAGTGAGCGTTGCTGGGGGAGTTTGGATGAACAGTTCCCGGTGGGGGTGGATGAACAGGACCCCGTGGTGTTGCCTCTGGATGAACAGGACCCCGATCGATTGAGCCGGTTGGGGCTGGATGAACAGGACCCCGTGGAGGGCTGGATGAACAGGACCACCCCGTGGAGGGCAGGATGAACAGTAGATGGTGGAGGGCTGGATGAACAGTAGATGGTGGAGGGCTGGATGAACAGTAGCCCATGGAGAGGGCTGGTTGAGCAGTAGCCGGTGGAGTAGCGCCCGGTGGAGGCTGGATGAACAGGAGCCCGTGGATGAACAGTCACAGGTGGAGGCTGGAGGAGGTCGACGGTGGATTAACAGTAGCCCGTGGAGGCTGGAGGGGGTCGACGGTGTAGATGAACAGTATCCCGTGGAGTCCTGTTTTGCGGTACGCCACACCCCTCCCGATGAACAGGACCCCCGTTTTGACTGTAGCGTCCAACACAAGTCCGTTTCCTCCGTTTTGCGGTACGCCACACCCCTCTCGATCAACAGGACCCCCGTTTCGACCATAGGAGGTCCGTTTCCTTGATTTTGCGGTACGCCAAACCCCTCCCGATTAACAGGACCCCGTTTCGACCATGGCCGGTCGAACACAAGGTCGTTTCCTCCGTTTTGCGGTATGCCAGGCCTCGTTTCCATCGGCTGTTCCGTCCAAGCCCTCCCGATGAACACGATGACGCATTCCGTTCCGACCCAGCCGGTTGGCTCCCCATGAACACGAGGACGACGCAGTTTCTCCGTTCTGACCCAGCCATGTACACGAGCCCTAGCCGTACGTATGCCTGAGTAAGCGTTTGAGACCCTGCTCGTATGTACATACGTGGCCGTATTTTCTTTCTTGCACACTGGCCGTTGTACGTACGTGTACATGCTACGTGCGCGCCTCTACTACGACACGTGCGCGCCTCTACATCGACCAGTATGTACGTACACGTTCGCGACCAGAATGACAACACTACGTACGCTTCGACCAGGTGGGTCCCGACTGTCAGGCACTTGCGTGCGAAGATGTAGCTGGTGGGTCCCAGCAGTCAGGGGGGCGAATCGTTTTTTTGCCCGGACGCACTTCCTTGCGTGCGAAGATGTAGCTCGTGGGTCCCAGCAGTCAGGGGGAAATGTTTTTTTGCGAAATACGGTGGCCCGTCCAGTGGGTCCCCGCTGTCAGGTGGAGGAATAATTATTTTTCGTGTAATAAGGAGGCACTTCCTTGCTGCGGCCGTGGACCCAGCTGTCAGCCTCTCCACGTAGAGTCCACGTCCGATGGAAGCCGTTCCTTGACCATGTTGACCACGCCGCGCCGAGAGCACCAGGGCGGTGGACGACAGCGAGGCCTAGGAAGGGGACGACGCGGAGCCGGGGAAGACGCGGCAATGGATGCCCACGCGTAGAGGAGTACGAGGGTTCACTGGTTCGCTGCGGTGTGAGGTTGCTGTCGCCGCAGAATAACAGGGGGTGTGGGTGAGTAGAGGGATGGCCTGGCCAGCGGTGGGAATAGTAGGGGGCGGTGAGGCCTCCGCGGCAGCACAGCCGGCCACGGGAGGCAGGAGCATGTGGCACGACCGGCGCTGCTTTGGGCGGCTGGAGCAACAAGACCAGAGGTTGAAGAAGCACTATGGCCGTTGGATGGACATCCTACCGTCACTGGAGCTAGAATCGTTCATATTGACTAAGTTGACAAAGCACTCCGTCCCCGTCAACTTAGTAGGCCCACAAGTCAGCCTCCCACCAAGGTGGGTCCCAACCAGCAGGGGGAGTATTCATTTTTTTGTGCGTAATAAGGAGGCACTTCCGGTGGGTCCGAGCTGACAGCGGGGGGAATGTTTTTTTCACGCAATACGGTGGCCCGTCCGGTGGGTCCCAGCAGTCAGGGGGAAACGTTTTTTCGCGAAATACGGTGGCCCGTCCGGTGGGTCCCTGCTGTCAGGTGGAGGAATCATTATTTTCCGCGTAATAAGGAGGCACTTCCTTGCTGCCGTTGTGGACCCAGCTATCAGCCTCTCCATGTACAGTCCACGTCCGATGGAAGCCGTTCCTTGACCACGTTGACCAGCCGCGCCGAGAGCACCTGGGCGGTGGACGACGGCGAGGCCTAGGAAGGGGACGACACGGAGCCGGGGAAGATGCGGTAGTGGAAGCCCGCGCGGAGAGGAGTACGAGGGTTCACTGGTTCGGCTGCGGTGTGAGGCTGCCATCGCCACGGAATAACAGGGGGTGTGGGTGAGTAGAGGGATGGCCTGGCCAGCGGTGGGAGTAGTAGGGGGCGGCGAGGCCTGCGCGCAGCACAGCCGGCCACGGGAGGCAGGAGCAAGCGGCACGACCGGCGCTGCTTTGGGCGGCGGGAGCAAGAAGACCAGAGGTTGAAGAAGCACGACGGCCGTTGGATGGACATCGTACGGTCACTGCAGCTAGAATCGTTTATATTGACTAAGTTGACAAAGCCCTTGGTACGCGTCAACTTAGTAGGCCCACAGGTCAGCTTCCGAAACGGTGCGCCCCAGATGTCAGGGGGAGGAATCATTTTTTGGGCGGGTGAAGCTAGAATATCCGAGATTGAAGAAGAAGCACGGCATCCGTTGGATGGACATCCAACGGCCACTGCTGCTAGAACCGTGTGTTGACTATAAGTTGACAAAGCCTTGCATACGCGTCAACTCTTTTTTTAGGGGACGCGTCAACTTAGTAAGGCCACAAGTGTGTGGCAGAGAACTTATAGCCCATTTGAGATTGTAAGAATGTGCAGCCAATTTTTGAATTCTAATGGAATTTACTACAACCCATTTACAGTTTGTTAAAAGTACAGCCCATTTCAACCAACCGTTCAAAACAGAATTCAATAAAATTTCCCACATTTTGATGGGATCCGAAATATTTTTATCCCGAAATTTCTAGTCAGATTAAATACAATTTCAATATAAATTTATATTACGTAAAAATCCAACGAAACATTGCGCTCGCAACAATTAATGAAATTAAAATTTTCAATATCCAAAAATAATATTTTATAAAGTAATTACGTGTTTGGTGCATTTTTTATAGTTACTGCCCAGTTTTTATAATTACATCCCATTTATTATTTCTTAAAGCCCATTTTCTTGTTAAGTCTAATGCACCCCTCCTAGGAAAGATTTGCAGCCCAGCGGGGCGGAGAATAACAACTTGACCTTGCCTGGGTATTCCTAAAAAAAAGTATAGCTGGGCTAGCCATTTTCAGCTTGAAAAAAATTAATATCTAGGCTGGATATTTGGCCTGGGCTAGACGGGCCACAACCCGCCCAGTTAATAGCTGCAGCAAAGTTTTCGTTGTTGTTCAGAGGAGAAAAATTAATATCTGGGCTAAACATCGCTCAAGAAAAACTCTACAGTGCTCACACCTCAAAAACACAAATACTGCTCGAGCTGCTTGGTCCCAGCTATCGGCCGCTTCTTGTGCAATTCTCTCATTTATTGACTACATAGGTTGACAATGGTGTGGGACCG
The DNA here is from genome assembly GCF_018294505.1 of Triticum aestivum. NCBI lineage: Eukaryota > Viridiplantae > Streptophyta > Magnoliopsida > Poales > Poaceae > Triticum > Triticum aestivum. The sequence continues at coordinate 277,170,557 of NC_057811.1, forward strand.
TGATGTCAGGAAACCAGGAGGAAGCAAAAAAAATTATAGTTTTATATACTAATAAGGAGGCACTTGCATACGTGCGACTATGGCCCTGGTGGGTCCCCACCGTCATCCTCTCCAAGTAAAGTCATCTCCTCATCCTCATGTTCGTTGACCATGTTGACAACGCGAGACAGCAGCGCCATGACGAGCGCAACAACTCGAAGGACGACGGAGAGGGCCTCACGGGCCCTACGGATGGTCTAATACAGCGCCCGCTGCTCATTCGGGAAGCCAGGATCATAGGGCCACATGTCCGCGACGGCATTGTCGTTCGCTTGTTCACCGGTGCTCATTGAGGAGACGGAGGTTGCAGCACAGGTCCTTCTGCGCTGGTAGCTCTTCCCCCATTAGGGCGTCGAAGTGCGGCCGCACCTGCTCTATGGTGAACATGACATGAACCGGCTTGGACAGTGGCACCGGCTCCTGGTCGGAAGCTACGTCCATCGTCTGATTGTCGTCGCTCAGCTCCGAGGTAGCTGGCGAGCCAGCATGTCCGGCTGCTGGACCAACCCGCTGCCAAGCACGAGTCTGACTGCCCTGGCCCACCCAGACCACCTCCCTCGCCCGCGCGCGCTTTCTGCCCAAAACGGTCAGCGCCGCCCGCCCCGCTTCCCGGTGCATGCGATTGCTCCGCCTTCAAATGACACAAGTGCCGTCCGTCCGTCCTTCTGCCACCCACATTAATGATATGCGGTTGCCGAGGCGGCTACTCGGGCGCCATACGTCCGTCCCTCCGCCGCCCACCATTGCTATATAGGCTGCTGCACCGGCCATAGCCGCAGTCATCCGCATCCGTTCCTATTCTCCTGTCCACACCAGTACTGCCCACCATGGCTTCCTCGCGCTCCAGCGCTCTTCGGGACGGGCGGACGATGGACCACAAGGAGATGGCAGCCATTGCTGCCAACTGGCTGGCCGGCAGGCAGCCGGAGGACGACAACGTCCCAATGGAGAACATGGTAGTCGACGATCCGGCGCCCACCCCCTCCTCCGCGCCATCCTCGCCGGTGCATTGCACCATGACCATCGGCGAGGCCCGTGCCCAATATATGGACACGGTGAGGCAGAAGCGTGAGGAGCAGTTCCGGGAGGCGCAGGCCGACGCCGCCTACAATCACCATCTCCTCCAGGAGCACCTGTAGGCGGAGGAGTAGATCGCCGCGGAGCGGGCGGAGCAGGAGGCGCTGCTCGACTCGTACCGCTCCGCCCGCGAGTGCCGCCTCGAGAACTGGCGGTACCGCATGCGGGTGGCGGAGGCTGCGGCCGCCTACAAAGAGGGTGATGAAGCGGGCGAGGCGCTGTTTGGCGAGACCAAGGACGAGGCAGAGGACAATGCCGGCTTCGACGAGTCCCCGCTTCGCTGGCGTCAATGAGGCCCTGCTCCGCCGAGGCCCCGTGGCGCCAACAACGAGGCAGAGGACACCGCCGGCTCCGCCGAGGCCCCACCCTGCCAGCAACGAGGGGGAGGATTTCCCCCGCTCCGCCGAGGCGCCTCCCGCCGGCAACGATACAGAGGACATCGCCGGCTCCGCCAAGGCCCCGCCCCGCTACCAACAAGGCCGCGCCACACAGAAAACGAGGAAGAGTAGAACACGGTAGGTCGCCGCCGCTCGGGTCCAAGTAAGGCCACCGCTGCTACCCTCCGGTTGCTGGAACTGATCTGTACATCATGGATCAATTCTACGATTACAAGATGATTGAAGAGCGCTCCGTGGTTGAGCAATCTCATGAGATACAGTCATTTGCTAGAGAACTTGAGCACTTCAGTTGTATGCTACCGGACAAGTTTGTTGCCGGAGGTATCATCACTAAGCTTCCTCCTTCGTGGATCTTATTGGCACTCTTGATGTGGAAGAAAAGGCGAGAGCAAAGGACACACGTGCTCAAGGAATTGAGGGAAGATCTAGTGCCAATCTGGTACAGAAGAAGAACTTCCAGCCCCACAAGTTCAAGAACAAGGGCAAGTTTGATGGTAAAGCAAAGTTTGATGGGAAGAACAAGGTTGTGCAACACACGAACTTCAAGAAGAAGAATGACAAGAAGAAAGGTGTTTGTCATGTGGGGATCCTGATCATTGGGCTCCTAGTTGCCCTAATCGCTATGACAAGCTAGGCGGGTTGAGCACTGACGGCCGGTTAGCTTTCTTGGCGGCGACGTGGAGTCGGAGAGCTATGTTGGAGAAGTACGCTGCTTCTACTTAACTGCTGGTGCAGTTGGCTGATTGACACGTGGGCCCAACAGGCATCTGGGCCACATGTCAGTTATGCAACTACACCTGCAGTTAAGTCACTGAAGCTTCTGTTCGGCTCAGCCGGACACAGGTGGGTAGCTTCAGCGATTCACATGTCAGAGCCAATATTTACTTCACAACTAAAGAATAAAGAAAAAATGGATCGACGCCGCTGACTGCAAAGGGCATCCCATTCGAAAATATCAAACGCATGTCTTCTTGCTAAAATCAATGAGCAAAATTTGACAAGGTTTTCCCATTCCAAAATATCAAATGCCTATGATTGTGGAATGGGCAGGGTTTGCCATCAGTTCGGACATTGACATGGCACCTCGTGCTAAATAAACCAGCTGTTCTTTTTGTGCAGTTCCACCAAAATCAACCAAATTCACGCGTAGCTTGTATGATTCCGCCCTTATATGTTGCAACGCCTTGAACTTATCAGCACCTCCTTTCTTGTGGTGGAAATGAATGATTCGATGTATTCATGAACATTTTGTGCAGTTCCCATTGAAATCAAGCTGAGCACCCCTGTTTGCACAAATACAAAAAAAGTGATTAGTATAAAGCAAACTGTACTATGAATTGACAGTTTAAACAGGCACCTACATGGTCCATGAAGAGCACACTTTTAGAAAAATGGAACTCACCGGAAAGAATCCTAGAACAACATTGTACTCGCGCATCACAGCAAGAAAATGGAGATTTGTCAGTCCTTCTGAGCTGAAGTTAGTTTGGTCTTGTGGGGGGTAATGTAACCATCCTTCAACTCCTCCTTCTGATGAGAAGATAGACAGGGCTTCTTCATCCTGGCATAATCGGAACTAGTCACTTCACGTACTCCATATTCTTCTTCAGAGGAGGATGATCCTGTTGTGCAAAGACAAGAGGATAACTAAATGCTAGCATCCCTGTTTGCTCGAAAAAGGAAAGGAAATATTTAAAACAGCACAGATGAAGCACTTCTCAAGGACAATACCACTTTTTGATGACAGTATCTAAACAGTAGCACAACACCAATAGAGATGACAAAGCTCAATCATATGGATGAAATCAGTGGGCGAGTACCAACCTTTGTCAAGAGGCTTATTGTGTAGAGCATACAGATGAAGCACTTCTCCGGAACCATCTGTTGCTATCTACTGTGGTGGCCATGCTTACTATATACTCCTCGATTAGATTAATGTTTCCAACATCTTCTTGTGCAGTTCCACTAAAATATATGGTATCTTCAAAGAAGATCCCTGTTTGCACAAGTAGAGATAATTACGTATTACATTAAGAGTGGCATCAAATATGTGGCAAAACAATTGCTCGTTCCAGCCATAGCAATATATTAAGATGCAAAACTATATCATTACTTGTGTCATCACAGTTCCAGTGCTTCTTTACAGCACCAGGAGTTGATTTTTGTTTTTCTTCCGCTTGTTCTTCCCCTTCATCACTTGGTTCAATAACAGACAAGCTTCGCCTTCAATGTAAGATTTGGCATGTCAATTAGGTTGCACAAGTATAGCACTAAACAATGACATTAATTTTCTGATGAAAGTGGCAAAATACAGGCCAACAGTTGTGAAATATCGTTATCTTACCTCAATGGGATATTGTGGTGCACATACAGATTGGAAGTCTTGTCTCCACTTGTGCAGTTCACTAAAATCAAGCAACATTGTCGTACAAGTAGCACAACTATGAAAGCACACTGCAGAATCATGTGAAAGAAGGCTAGTACTGACCTCTCATGACGCGGAATTCAAACAACTCACAAGAAGAAGATCAGAACCAAATTTGCCAACACGGATAGGAAGTAAGATCTCCTCTTGTGCAGTTCCACTAAGATCAAGCAATCAAGCAACGTTGTCGGTGTGACATTTTGGTTGAACTGCACAAAACACTCTTAAAACAAAAGTGTTTTGTGCAGTGCAACAATAGGTCACAATGGCAACGAGGTGAAGTAGATAACCCTGTTTACACAGAGGTGCAAAGGAAACAACTAGTGGTCAATAACGGTGGATGACACAGAAGCCAACAAAAAGAATCATCTACCTTATTTAAATGGGAAATAAAGCAAGACAGTAGCATTTCTCAAACGGTGGCATTGATTAATATTAACAAAGAGATTATATTAACAATAAATTTCGTTAAACATGTAATTTGCTTTTAACTATGGCATTGCATCAATTTTCCAGCGGCATTATTAGAGGGTGCTTGTTTACAGGGAAATTTTGGTGGAGGGACTAAAAAAACTCCGTGTCAGTCCCATCTAAACCAAACAGGAGGGACTTTTAGGGACTAAAAGTGGGCATTTGGGACTAAAGAAAGAAGACCCCGAGGGAGAGTCTTTTTGGGACTTTTTCCAACAGCTGCCCCTGCCACGCATCGCACCTTGTCTCTATTAGTTCATTACTAGGGGTAACATGGTGTTTTAGCATGTCATTTAATAACCTCTAGTCCATGTTTAGTCCCTGGAACCAAGCAGGTAGGGACTAGGGAGTTTTTAACCAAACATGGCCTTAGATTAACAACAGCTAAAGAGTTGCACGGGACAGTGGACGCACCAGCACCATGTGCATCTACCGATGTACTGGGGTGATGCACAGTCTGTTGCAACAAAGAACAAACAACCAAGGAGCATATTTGTGTTGGTCCCAGTTTTGTTATCTTTAGACACCTTTCCCTATGTGAGCGCAGCAAATCTAGTCCTGCTCAAACTCTACAGCCTTGTCCCCCAAAACAAAAGATCAGTTCGTTACAGATGTGCATACTGCGTTTGTCATTGTTTCCCCTTTTTGACCAACGTAGGTCCTGGATAGCCAGTCTGTACTAGTACTTTCCCCACTTCCTTTCCTCTGTGAACCACGTTCTATATTTATGCTATACAACTTTCCCCACAACTTTCCCCCATTCCTGTCCTCTTTGAACCACGTCTTAGATTCATGCGATACAACTTTCCCTACTACTTTCCCCCTTGCTTTCCTTTTTGAACCACGTCCTAGATTCATGCTATACAACTTTTCCCACTACTTTCCCCCATTCCTTTCCTCTTTGAGCCACGTCCTTGATTCATGGTATACAACTTTCCACACTACTTTCATGTTTGATCCAACACCTAGTTCGAGTGCAGAACGGAAAAAGCCCACATGCAGCTGGAGCAATGCATGTGGAATAAGTAAATTATACCTTAAGGTTCTTGGGGTGTGGTTCGGTGGGCGACCGGAGGTCGTTCGACCCACACTATGTACGGCGGCGAAGAAGAAGGGGTCGGAGGCCCTCCCGCGCCGCCGCTAGGTGAAAGTGAACAGCTGCGCCGGTAGTGGATTCCCTCCCTCACCGACGGCGACAACGTTAAGCCTCCTTCCCTTCCCGGAGGACGGATCCTGTCGGCTCTTTGACCAGCAGTGAGGGGAGAGAGAGAGGCCAACGAAGTCTTGTTTAGATCGGGAGAGGGTGAGAGAGTGTGAAGAGAGCAACTACAAGCAGACCAGCAGTGAGGGGGAGAGAGAGAGGCCAACGAAGTCTTGTTTAGATCTGGAGAGGGTGAGTGTAACACCCCACATGTAACTTGCCATATTTGTAACTCCGACTCTTGCCATTTCCGGCTATGTGATAGGTTTTTTCCCTCCGTTGTTGGGTTTTGTCTTTCGTTTTGTATTTTGTCATGTCATGCATTTTCATATCATATCATCATGTGCATTGCATTCGCATACGTGTTCGTCTCATGCATCCGAGCATTTTCCCCGTTGTCCGTTTTCCAATCCGGCGCTCCTATCTTCCCCGGTGCACCCTTCTAGTTTTCTTTCGTGTGCATGTGTCAAACTTTCTCGGAATGGACCGAGGCTTGTCAAGTGGTCTTAATATACCACCCGGAGACTACCGGTCAAGTTTCGTTCCATTCGGAGGTCGTTTGGTACTCCAACGGTTAACCGGGCCTCCGCAATGTCCATTTGAGTGTCCAGCAAAAACCCCCTCCAAAACCAGCCCAAAGCCCACCAAACTCTCTTCCATGCTCTAGGTCGTTCGATCACGATCGTGTGGGCGAAAACCGCACCTCATTTGGAGTCTCCTAGCTCCCTCTACCTATAAATGAGTGGGCATCCCGAAAAACGAAATCTCAGACGAAACCCTAACCCTCTCCCTCCGCGCCGCGCCGGACGCGTCCGCCCGCGCCGGACACGTCCGCCGCGCCGCCCGGCCAACCCGCGAGCGCCACGTGGCCGCCTCCGGCCTCGCCCCGCCGCCGGCCCGCGGGGCCCGACTCCGGCCCCCGCGGCCCACGCCCGCCGCCGCGCGCCTGCCCCGCCGCCGCGCGCCGCCTCCGCCGCGCGCCTGCCCCGCCGCCGGGCGCCGCCGCCGCC